>NC_073401.1:17596018-17673518 GCF_028641065.1 Leucoraja erinaceus
TCGGCAAGGCCAGCAGCATGTTTAAGTACGAGTCGCATCCCAGTCAGTCCCTCTTCTTCCCTCTCCCATCAAGCAAGAGGTACAGAAGTATTAAACTGCACACCTCCATATTCAGGGACAGTTTCTTCCCAGCTGTTATCAGGCAACAGAACCATTCTTCCAACAACTGGTGAGCGATCCTGAGCTAAAAACTACCTCATTGGAGACCCTTGGACTGTCTTTAATTGGAATTTACTGGACTTTATCTTGCTCTACATGATATCCACATTATTCTCTTGATCCTGTATCTGTACACGTTCTCCTCGTGACCACGTGGGTTTACTCCGGGTGCTCTGGTTTCCTCTCACACTCCAAGACGTACAGGTTTGAAGGTTAATTGGCTTCTGTAAATGTAAATTGTCCCTAGTGTGTACGATAGAGTATGGGGATCGCTGGTCGGCACAGATTTAGTGGGCCGAAGGTCCTGTTTCTGTGATGTATCTTAGTATCAGTTTAGAGTTACAGAACGGAAACAGGCCCTTCGGCCTATCAAGGCTGTGCCAACCAGCGATCACCCCATACACTAGCACTATCCTACACACTAGGGACAATTTACAATTTTACCAAGGCTATTAATCTACAAACATGTACGTCTTTGGCAGGTGGGTGTAAACCGGAGCACCTGGAGAAAACCCACGCGGTCACAGGGAGAACGTACAAACTCTGTACAGACAGCACCCGTGGTCAGGATCGAACCCGGGTCACTGGCGCTGTCAGGCAGCAACTCTATCACAAAATGCTGGAGTAAAGGGCCTGTCCCACTTGGCCGTCATTTGCGCGTAATTTACGCTACATCGTTTACGGGTCAAGACACATGACGCGAGCGTCGTGACACGCACGTGATGCAGGAAACCCAGCACAGCTACTGAGAAAAGTGATATAAGTGATAGGAGCAGAGTTAGGCCATTCACCCATCGTTTACTCCGCCATTCAATCATGGCTGATCTAGCTCTCTCTCCAAACCCTATTCTCCTGCCTTCTCCCCATAACACCTGACGCCCATACTAATCAAGAATCTATGTATCTCTGACATTGAAACATCCATTGACTTGGCCTCCACAGCCTTCTGTGGCAGAATTCCACAGATTCACCATCCCATGACCAAATAAATTCCCCCTCAACTCTTTCCTAAAGGAGCATCCTTTTATTCTGAGGCAATGGCCTCTGGTCCTAGACTATCCCACTAGTGGAAACATCCTCTCCACATCCCCCCCCCCCCCCCCCCCCCCCCCCCCCCCCCTCGTCCTTCTTGGTTGGACTAAAGAAGGAAAAGAGTTGTCGAGGCAGCCTCTATAAGCCACTGAAGTTGTCGAGGCAGCCTCTATAAAAGCCCAGCAGTGCAAGCCACTGAATTCTGCTTCTGTAACATTTGCAATATGTGTAGGAATAAAACACTTTGAAATTAGCCCTTTTTTACAACCAATAGCTAGGAATTTTTTACAATAATTATGTCTTTTGATTCCCATGATTCTTTCCATTAGACGGGCTCAGAGCTAGCAGTTACGGAGAGCGTAAAAGAATACCCAGAGCAGTGCTGAGAGACATACGGAAACATGGAACTACTCTCAGTTAGGTTTGTTGAGCTGAAGCAAGGCTGAGACAGCCTTGAGTGAGGGAAGGGTGAGGTCCCCATCCACAAATAGTGTCCCATTTACAAGACCTTGCTGAGGCCACAATTGGAGTATTGCGTGCCGTTCTAAACGCCCCAATACAGGAAGGATGTGGAGGCTTTGGAACGGGGGCAGAGGAGATTCACCAGAATGTAAGTAAGTAAGTAAGTTTACTGGCCAAGTATTCACATACAAGGAATTTGCCTTGGTGCTCCGCCTACGTAACAACATGACATGCAGTGACAGTTACAAATGACTCAGAAAACACTCAATATTATTCCCCTACTCTGGGTTAAACATATTGTGCATTCACCCTGTCTATTGCCCTTGTGATTTTATACACCTCTATCAGATCACCCCTCAGCCTTCGTCCCACCAACTCCATGTTGGTCAGCGATCGCCTGTACACAAGCTCTATTCTACTCGCTAGGGACATTTGAAGCAAATTAACCTACAAACCTGCACGTCTTTGGAATGTGGGAGGAAACCGGAGCTGAAGCACCGCAATCAGAGGGAGAACGTGCAAACTCCTCACAGACAGCACCCGTAGTCAGGATTGAACCCGGGTCTCTGGCGCTGTAAGGCAGCAACTGTAGCGCTGCGCCACCGTAACGCACGTTTTTTCACCTTCCTTCATTGCATCGCTCTTTCACCTCTCCGGTTTTCCCATCTTTCCTCCCCTCTATTTATTTCTGTGTTCTGATCCCTTCTAACTATTTTAATTAAATGACCAGGTCTAAATTAATCTGTCAGAAGGTGGTTGTTCTTTCACTTCCTGTCAAGCCGAGACATCACCAGATACAAGGAGGGAAATTACCGCTGGTAATAATATGCATTCATCCAACATTCATCTGTCTGCCCTCTTAACAAAGGTGGTAACTCATTTATTTTAAATTAGCAGACAGGGAAATGTCATACAAACTGGTTAAGCATTCATTTGCTAATGTCACTAAAAGCCATTTCTAACCTATAGTCTTCAGTCAGTGCTGTCACCATCACCCTTGAGAGGCAGGTTGTGGGAAGAAATCACTTGGACAAGGCAAATGGAAAAATCCTTTCTCTATTAAAATTATTGTTGCAGCATCTCACTCCCTTCTGTAAAGCTCGTCGGCGAGTGTTTTTACGTGTGTGTGAAAGGGCTGTGAACAGGGCAACAGCACCGGGGCAGGTCGATCAAACTCTGTCCAAGCCTCTAAAAAGGTGCCTGCCCGGACGGACTGAATCGTAGAGTGGAGCTCTCAAAAATCTAAACACCCTGTGAAACCAACAAGGGTTAAACAACGCTTCAGCCTCTGGTAACCAAGCTGCCTCTGAACAAGCACAAAAAGAAAATGTGATTAAAACCCTTTTTCAGACCCCCACTCCCTGTTAATGCAAGGCACTCCTCTCAGCAGAATGCCTATTCTTCCTCGTTACAGATTTACATTTCCACAGACCCTCTATCAAAGTGCCCATTGTCTGAGCTGACCTATGGCATTCCCCAAGGGCACTGGGAACTGCTCTCTCTGATTTCTGCAAAGCCCCTCTGGTTCCTGAAGAGTAGGGAGGTCCCGAAAGACTAAAGGCAGAATACAATTACAAAAATAAAAATAAAAGAATGAAACAAATTTGCAAGCCAATCACTCCATCATGGCTTGGAAGGCAAACCTGATCAGCCATTTAGCTGGAAGGCAGGAAGTGTGGAGGGGGGTGGGGGGAGGGTGACTGAGGCACAAGACGTTGCTGTTCCACTTTGTCATTGCTCGAGCTGTGGCCCTCCGCAGATCCAGCAGAGAATATTTACTTTAGATTACAGATACAGCACAGGTACAGGCCGACCAGCAACACTAACACTATCCTACACACACTAAGGACAACTTACAATTTTACTGAAGCCAATTACCTTCCAGACCTGCACGTCTTTAGAGTGTGGGAGGAAACCGGAGCACCCGGAGAAAACCCGCGCAGGTCACGGGGAGAACGTACAAACTCCTTACAAACAGCACCCATAGTCAGGATCGTACCCGGGTCTCAGGCACTGTAGGCAGTAGCTCTACTGCTGCAGCATCTTGCTGCATATACATGAATCAGAAGTTAAATACAGACAAAAAGGTTCACTCGACCCATGTTAGCTATCCATCTAAAGAGAAATATTGACAGATCGCTCGTTGCATCATCCAATGAGTTTTTGAATGACTGAGAAGGAGTTCCTTCACTCTCTGTCCTGGACTCGTTCCAAATGTTCAGCATCATTTATTAAAAGAAACTCTTTGACAGTGTTTCTGCTGTAAATCCATCTTTCGCCAGTGTGAACCGATGCCAAGGCACCGATTTGCCAAAGCTGATGGGATGAAGATTTACTTCTGCTAAGCTAGTTAATGTCTTATGGATTTTCTACCCCGGGGCACTTTGCGGAGTTCTTCCATCATGTGGACCCTTCCCTGTGTTCCCTGCACACACCGTCCGTCCCGTCACTGATCCTCGGAGTTCCAGTGGGACCAGTTCCAATTTAGTTTATTGTCACGTCTACCGAGGTTCAGTGAAAAGCTTTTTTGATTTGATCGTGTAGCTCCACCACACAAAACAAAGTGCGGGAGGAACTCAGCGGGTCGGGCAGCGTCCGTGGAGGGAATGGCCAGACGACGTTCCCAGTCGGGACCCTTCTTCATTCTGTTTACTCTGTTGCCGACCACTGCAAGGACTTCAGAAGAAGGGTTTGCGCTGCTACGGCAGATACATGCAGTCCAAGCATTTGTAGCGTCGACTCTTTGCCACTCTTTGCCAACCTCCAGGCAAAGAATATTGCCACCAAATTTCCAGGTGGTTAAATTGTAATCTGCCAGTGCCGTGGTATCTCGTCCAATCTCACTTCCGGAAAGAATGGTTAACCTCACAACTTTACGCAGTGCGGCACAGACTTGGTGGAATGGGTGGACCGAAGGGCTTGTTTTCGCGCTAAAGTCTAAAGACACAGTCGCCCGGCAGAACCCAGACCGTCTCGTGTGGAACAACTGCTCCAAGCTTTCACAAGAGGAGAGCTTTCCACAACTGCAACACTACAGCAGCCAGTGCCCCTGGGACTGGTCCTCCCACTGGTTACGCTGTTTTACAAAAGAAGGTTGCAAATCAGTGAAAAAAGGGCATCAGTCTATTAATTGATTGAAATGTACAGCGTGGAAACAAGTCCTTTGGCCCAGCGGGTCCACGCCGACCATCAACAACCCATTCACACTAGTTGTTCTATGTTATTCCACTTTCTCATCCACTCCCTATTAGGGGCCATTGACAGAGGGCCCATTAACCTGCAAACCCACACGTCTTTGGGGTGTGGGAGGAAACGGGAGGAAACCCACACGGTCACAGAGAGAACGTGCAAACTCCACACAGACAGCACCCGAGGTCAGGATCGAACCCAGATGTCTGGCGCTGAGAGGCTGCAGCTCTACCAGCTGTGCCACAGTGTCACCTTTTAGAGGAACTTGTAGTAAGCTAACTGCCTTATTCTTGATGCGTTCAACTTTCTAGTCAACCTTTTGTGCTTGGATGAGGAAAATATTAAAAGAAAAAATATACCAAGTTAGCACCTATTGGCCTCCTAGGTATTATTTAGCTGTGTAAAGAGTTCCTTGATACCTATATTATATGGTGTTCTGACATCTACCTTCCCCACTCCCAGATAGAGTGGGCTGCTAATGTACATCGCTCACAGAGGTGTCCCCTATCAGCCCTAAGTGAAGCTGAAAGGTTTCTTTAACTGTAACAGATCAAGCTCGTTGCGATTTAAGGCAGAGGATTCACTGGCGACAACCAGATTATTTTAGCTGTAGGTCCCTCTTGAAGGCAGCTGCCTCTTGTTTAAGGGGTTTCCTGTGTTTATAGGCAGTAAAACAAGCCGGTATCTGTGCACTGACAATGCAGCATTGTCAGAAACAGTTTTAAGGTCTCCGCAGAAACTGACTCCTGGAAGGCCTTCCGTGTGAATCTTGTGGATGTTAAATAAAGTTCGATATGATGCGGCAAGAGTGCACTGGAACTCGCAGTGATAATTCCTCACGCTCTGCTTTATTGATCCTGACTGTGGCTGTGGGTAGATGTGCCAGGCAGTAATCGAAGAGTGTAAGCAGGGCAGAAAACAGTGGGAGGGTAGCCTGGGGAGCCAGCCTTGCGCCCCTCCCGTGGCAATACCGAGCAATATCGACGGAAACCACAACCTTATTGCAACACAATCAATATCCTTCAGACTCAAGGTTACCCATCTCCGCAGCACACAGCGTTAACCACTCTTGTTCCATGCTCTGCCTCAGAAAGAAGGGATGAGCATTCCAAGAAAGATCCTGCGCACCTTGGACCATTTGGGAACGAGCAGGAAAGGTGCGGACTGTTTGGGAAACCAGGAAAGGTTTCTGCGGCTTTTAGCTTAGTTTGGGGTTTAGAGAGGCAGTGCAGAAACATGCCCTTCAGCCCAGCGATCACCCTCATCCACTAGCAGTGTCCTACACACTAGGGACAATTGACAATTTTACCGCAGCCAATTAGCCGACAAAACTGCACGCCGCTGGAGTGTGGGAGGAAACCAGAACTCCTGGAGAAAACCCACGCAGTCTGAAGAATGGTCTTGACCCGAAACCTCACCCAATCCTTTGCTCCAGAGATGCTGCCTGTCCCGCTGACTTACTCCGACTTTTGGTGACTATCTTCGGTTTAAAGCAGCATCTGCAGTTCCTTCAGACACTGACTGTTTGTATGCCTTGGGTGTGCAAGCAAAGATTTTCACTGTGCCTTGTCACATGTGACAATAAAGTATTCCATTCCATATTAATTTATTGTGTCACTGATTATTGTATATTTATTTGTGCATTATTGGGTTTATGGGCCTGTAAAGCTGCAGCAAGTACATTGCCGGTACATTTGACAATTAAACACTGTTGACCCTTGACTCTTGAGTGGGTAATACGGAGAGATCTAGTCAAATGAGGGAGAGCAAAACAAAATGATTCCAGAAGCGTCGTGTTGCAAGCAATCTGTTTTATGAATAGAACAGGCTACAACCAGGATTGGGAGTCAAATGTGATCAATAGTTCAACGTCAATTGTCAGTGGAATTTATTGAATATTTTGCATACACACTGAAATTCTGACTTGGCCAATGTGATTATCAATGTCTGGCCAATTTGTGCTGGGCCTCTCTCTGACAGTGGAGGAGGCCCAGGACAGAAAGGTCAGGGGTTAGGGGGGGAAGTCAGGAGAGTGGGGTTAGGAGGGAGAGATAGATCAGCCATGATCGAATGGTAGAGTAGACTTGATGAGCCCAAGGACCTAATTCTACTCCTATCACTTTTGACATGATTTATGACAATGAGGCATCCAGCTCCTGATGGAGGCTCTGGGCTGTCTTGAGGTCACGTGATTGGCACTGACACTCAATCCAGGCGCACCCACCACACCTAAAGCGGTGAATCGCGTTCAGTGCAAATTCACCGCTGTCTCCGCCAGCAGCAACAATGGACGACCCTCTCCTCTGCGCAGGGCTCAATCACATCCCCGCACCCACACACAGACTCGCACGCACCTAAACTTACACGTGTGACGATCACACGCGTGTCCTGACCTAGAAATCCTGGTGCAGTCATGCTGAAACATGTTGTTTACACGTGTGGCCTCTCGTCCCGTTACAAATTAAACACAAACCATTAACGATGTCAAACTTTAACATGTCACATAGGCTGCATTAGCGTGTCCCAGCTATTGGCTCGGGGGGGGGGGGGGAGAGGGGGGGGGGGGGGGGGGGGGGGGGGGTGGGTGGGCAGGAGGGGCAGCATTACAAATGTGTGCTCGGACCACCAAAACCCTGCCCCGTGAAGAAACATCCAAAGCAGAATTAGTTGAAACAATCAATGTCAGATTACGCCGTGGCCCCGCTAATAAAATGCGCGCTAAAACCAGCGTCTCTCCGAGAGCACAAACCTGGGCTTGCTAAAGGAAAGAGACAAAGCTACTGCCCCACTAACACAACAAAAAAAAGAGAGCTTGCTATCAAAGGCCCATTGAGGAGCATGGGGTCTTTCATTCATTCATCTCAACACCAGGGAACAAATGCTTTCTATTGGATTTCACTACAAGGTCAAAGTTCATTCCTTTTTCCCATTGAAAAAGAATGTGAATTTGATGATGGTTTTTCTCTCTTTCTTTCTTTGACTGTCCCCCACACTCTCTCTCTCTCTCCACCCCCCACCCCTACCCAAACCTCTTTCACTTTTTTATTTGCCTGGTCACTAAAGGAACACAACACAATCAGGCAAATGGGTTTCCTATTAAAGTCGATCAACTAGATGGATGGTGGCAGGAGGAAGTGGGGACAGCCCATGGCATCAAGCAATGATCGCAGTAACAGCAGCCCCTGTCCCCTACCGTGTCCCAGCAATGATAAATCTTCATGCAGTGAGGGTGTCCGCCAGAGACTGGGGCTGCGTGCTCACGTATAAACCCAGTCAAACCAACACAGAGTCACAGAGTCATAGAGAAGACAGGAGATTAGGGTTGAAAAGGAAAGATAGATCAGCGATGATTAAATGGCACAGTAGAATTGATGGGCAGAGTGGCCTAATTCTGCTCCTACAACTTATGAGCTGCACAGTGTGGAAACAGGCCCTTTAGCCCAACTTTCCCACACCGACCAACATGCCCCATTTACACGAGTCCCACCTGCCTGCATTTGGCCCTTATCCCTCTAATCCTACCTTATCCATGTACTTGTCTAAAGTTTCTTAAACTTTGGGAGAGCACCTGCCTTAACTACCTTTTCCAGCAGCCCGTTCCATACACCCCGTCACCCTATGTGTAAAATAGTTATCGCTCAGGTTCCTATACCCTCTCATAATTTTATATACTTCTATCAGGTCCCCCCTCAACCTTCGCCTTTCCAGAGAAAACAATCAAAGTCTGTCCAATCTCTCCCTGAAGCTAATGCCCCCTCATCCAGGCATCTATCTGAAGAAGGGTCTCGAACCAAAACGTCACCCATTCCTTCTCTCCAGAGATGCTGCCTGTCCCGCTGAGTTTCTCCAGCATTTTATGTTTATCATTCTGGTAAAGCTCCTCATTCCAAAGCCTCCACATCCTCATGATGTTCTGGTTCGGTGCCATTCTTTCAGGCTCCAGGTACTATTCACAGCAGTGAAGAAACAGCCACAGGTTTGCTGCCTATTAGGGTGAAGAGCGACAATGTAATTCTTCGGGTGTGTAGGGTGGCACAGTGGCACAGCGGTAGAGCATCGACCCGGGTTCAATCCTGACTACAGGTGATGTCTGTACAGAGTTTGTAATGTTTTCCCCATGACCTGCGTGGGTTTTCTCCAGGAACTCCGGTTTCCTCCCACACTCCAAAGACCTACAGGTTTGTAGGTTAATTGGAATTTGGTAAAATTGTCAATTATCCCGAGTGTGTAAGATAGTGCTAGTGTACGGTGTGATCGCTGATCGGTGCAGACTCAGTGGGCCGGAGGATCTGTTTCCATGCTGTATCTCTAAAGTTTGAAGTCTAAAGCAAAGTTCGAGCCAATACCATTCCCGGCCAGACCAGTGAAACAAATGTTAAAGTCGTAGGTTCAGCTAAGTGAAAAGTTGTAGGTTCAGCTAAGTGAAAACATCTTAAAAGACTTCTTTGTAAAGCTGAGCGGAGACTTTGAACATCCTGAGGGTGTGAAAGCTTCGGGCAGTCTTTTACACCAATATTTTAGTCTGGTTTTCTCTTTTATTTTGATTGGGGAATTGGGGATAATTTTCTGATCCATGGCACTGGTGTCAGCGTTAAGACCCTGGGCCAGAACTACAACCAGGGACCAATCCCATATGTGGTCATGGATACACCTTAACGGGTGCCCAATTTTGATGTTCCATCCTTAAATGGTGAAGGGCACTCTGTCTTTGCCCGTGACACCTCCCCCTCCCCTACCCAGTGGGGGTCCCTCTTTCACGGGATAATTAATCCAACAGTTTCAGGCCTTCATTATGCTCCCAAGAGATTCACACCAGGAATTAGAAGTTTTGCTGTGACTGTTTAACAAACAGAAAAGGAAAGAATTTCCTGGGAACTCCCCCTTGACACTAGAGGCCAGGCACCAGCAGCAACGTGCCCACCCACATCTCAATTGGACTTTCAATGTATCTGAATCACAACAAAAGTGGGTTCGTGCCCACGTTCTGTGGAGGAATTGATCTTCAGCGTGTGCCTTTAAAAAGGATACAGTGAGGAATTTCTTTAGTTAGAGGATGGTGAATCTGTGGAATTCATTGCTGTGGAGGCCGCCATTGGGTATTTTGACAGGTTCTTGATTAACATGGGTGTAAAAGGTTACGGAGAGAAGGCAGGAGAATGGGATTGAGGGAAAAATACATCAGCCATAATTGAATGGTGTAGATGGGCTGAATGGCCTAATACTGCTCCTATCCCTTATAAACGAAAATGAAGCGGCCTAATGTCTCGACCCAAAATGTCACCCAATCCTTCACTCTAGAGATACTGCCTGACCCGCTGTGTTACTCCAGCATTTTGTGTCTACCTTCAGTGTTGACCAGCATCTGCAGTTCCTTCCTACACATGAAGATCAGAACGTGGTATTCACACCACTACCAAGCACGACCAGGTAATCCTTTCCCAAGGTTGGCACGGGGAGAAGAAAGTTCAGTTGACCACACTCCTGAAGGCCAGGACTTTTCTGTAAGGCCCACACATGGACATTGGGGCAAAGCAAGACTGGGACCAACTCTGATGGATTGTTTAGTAAATAGTCAACACTCACTGTTTCTGCTCACATACGGAGACTGTTTACTTTGGCAAGATGGTAAATGGTAGGGAATTGAAGAATACAGTTGAACAGAGGGATCTGGGAATAACAGTGCATAGTTCCTTGAAGGTGGAATCTCATATAGATAGGGTGGTAAAGAAAGCTTTTAGTATGCTAGCCTTTATAATCAGAGCATTGAGTATAGAAGCTGGGATATAATGTTAAAATTGTACAAGGCATTGGTGAGACCAAATCTGGAGTATGGTGTACAATTTTGGTCGCCCAATTATAGGAAGGATGTCAACAAAATAGAGAGAGTACAGAGGAGATTTACTAGAATGTTGCCTGGGTTTCAACAACTAAGTTACAGAGATAGGTTGAATAAGTTAGGCCTTTATTCTCTGGAGCGCAGAAGGTTAAGGGGGGACTTGATAGAGGTCTTTAAAATGATGAGAGGGATAGACAGAGTTGATGTGGACAAGCTTTTCCCTTTGAGAATAGGGAAGATTCAAACAAGAGGACATGACTTCAGAATTAAGGGACAGAAGTTTAGGGGTAACATGAGGGGGGGACTTCTTTACTCAGAGAGTGGTAGCGGTGTGGAATGAGCTTCCAGTGGAAGTGGTGGAGGCAGGTTCATTGGTATCATTTAAAATAAATTGGATAGGCATATGGATGAGAGGAAATGGAGGGTTATGGTATGAGTGCAGGCAGGTGGGACTAAGGGAAAAAAGTTGTTTGGCATGGACTTGTAGGGCCGAGATGGCCTGTTTCCGTGCTAGTCAATTGTTACTGTTTCTGCTCAGATGCGGAGACTGTTTACTTTGGCAAGATGCAGGAGGGTAACAGGGACTGATAGAACCAAGTTACATCATACAATACGATACAATACAATACGGTTTATTTGTCACATTGCACATAAAGTGCAAGTGAAATGAATATGTCAGCAGCGGTACAATTATAAAGAACACACACAAAAACACAATAAAAATTTAACATAAACATCCACCACAGCATTCATCACTGTGGTGGAAGGCACACAATTTGGCCAGTCCTCCATTGTCCCCCGTGGTCGGGACCTCAACCCTCCGCAGCCGTTGCTGCGGGCATCCAGATGGTCAAAGGACAAGGTACAAGTCCAGGTAAGTCCAGAGTCGGCTCTTCCCCACTGGAGACCGCGGCTTTAGGTTGGTGTAGGCCGCAGGCCGGCGGTCGAAGATTTATAGGTTTGAAGTTCCTGCCGCGCCACAGCCAGAAGCACCGCAGACCGCAGGGCCGGCGGTCGAAGCTCCCCTCCAGGGGTGATGGTAAGTCGCCACCGCGCCCGCGGTAGAAGTTGGCCGTGGGCCGGCAGTGATGGCTTCTTCTTCCCCCGGGTCCCCCACGAGGGATCCCGGGCTGCAGACGCCACGCCAGCTGGAACTGTGCAGACCGCGGCTTCAGGCTGCCGGCGGCCGAGGGCCAGCGAAATGGAGCGCTCCCCTCCAGCGAGCCGCAGTGAGGGCTCGCCCGCTCCACGCCGAGAGTCCACGCTGCGCCCGACACTGAAGCCCCGGGCGCGTCTCCGGGAAAGGCCGCGCTGATCCTTGCTGTTAGGCCACGGGGGAGGCGACCTGGAAAAAGTCGCCTCTCCATGGAGGAGGCGGCCAAAACGTTTTCCCCCTCACCCCCTCACACCACCCCCCACACAAAACACACAAAGAAACATTAAAAACATACTTTAAAACATACTTAAAAAAATTAAAAAGTTGAAAAAACTAACGCGCAGCTGACAGGGCTGCCGCCATTGCAGTGCCCCCACCGACCACTGACCAGCATCCAGCGTCAGGATTGAGACATGGTTTCAATGGTGCTGTGAGGAAGAACTCTACCAGCTGTGTAACTGTGCTACCTGCTTTGCAAGTACTACAGTACTGATTAAGGGTTCCTGTGTTTTATTGTAGATATCAGACGAGATAGTCTTTATCTCTCTATTTGTTTTATTTAACCCTTTAATTAGCAGGCTCACATTTGCTACCTTGCAACCCATGTGGTGTGTGTTACAGCATCGGGGAGTTTCAAAATATCATCTACTCGGTACCCAACCGCTTTAGAAACCATGGGTTACCATGGGTTGGCATGGACACAGTGGGCCAAAGGGCCTGTTTTCATGCTGTATCTCTAAACTAAACGAAAAAGTAAACATCCAATAGAGCCCATGGGTGTAGATGTAGATTGCAGGTCAAGGCACTTCTTCTGCGGTTACTTCCCAACCTTTCTAGAGCTTTCTCTTAAATTACATTAGTTATTTGAGTATTATTGTCACATGTACAGTGAAAAACTTTGTGTTGCACACTATCCAAACAGATCAGATCATACTCTACATTGATACAATCAGTTCAAACTCAAGTACAATCGGTAGAGCAAAGGGGAAGATACAGTGCAGAATATAGTTCTCAGCATTGTAACGCACCAGTTCCACGGACAAAGTCCAATTACCACAATGAGGTAGAGGTGAATCAGACATTACCCTAGCTTATGGAAGGACTGTTCAGATGCCTGTACCAGCGAGGAAGAGGTCACGTACTGTCCATACATTCATGGGTCTCTCAATTGCTGCTCCATGCACTGGATTTTCTGCCGTGCTGAGATGTAAAATATTTGTTTAATGTTTCAGTCACATCTCAATTCCCCGCTGTACTTTTCCCGAATTCCTTCTCTCCAGCGATGCTGCATGTCCCGCTGGTTACTCCAGCATTTTGTGTCTATCTTCGATATAAACCAGCACCTGCATTTCCTTCCTACGCTGTACTTTTTCTGTCGTTGTCTTTACAGAAGCCACTCGCTCACTATTCGTTCAAAACTCTTGAAATTATTTTCATTGACATTTCTTACTAATCTTGTCGGTGCCAGTGATTTTTCCCACCACCCCATTGAGTTTTTCCACCATTAAAAATCTTGCTGTTCTCAACCTTACTATTTGTCCTGGCAACATTGCAGGCCTGCTCTTTAAATTTAATTGTATCTTTAACCTTCTTAGAAATCATTGGAGGGATCAAATTTCAAGTGGCAATTTTGTTTCCCCTAAATAGAACATACCTTAATCGAAAATGTTAAAACATTTATTTAAATGAACTGCTGGCAAGACTAGGCTCAACCTTACTTTAACCAATGTACCCTCTGTACATAGAATAATTTGTTTAATTTAAGTTGAAGAACCTAATTTCAGACCAACCTCTGCCCCTTATAACGGACATGCACGATACCACCGTATTGTGATCACTTTTCTCTGGAGAATCCTTTGGGATTCTTATTATCCACATTTTCGCTACACCGTAAGGTCTAAAATGGTCTGCTCTGCAAATGGTGGCATTACCTCATTTAAAAAATGGATACATTCATTCCCCCAACCATTATTGCCAGTTTGATCTGTTGAATCTATAGGAAGTTTAAATTTCCCCCTGATGTTTCTTAGGCTGCAGGTTTTTCTTACTTCTAATTAATTTACTTTGAAGTTTTTTCAGTTAATTTATTTAGTTGAAGCTGGTCAGTGACAGTATTTTCGAAGTATCTAGATGTGCACAGGAATCTCCGAGATGTAGAAGGACACGGGGGGAGATCAGATTAATAATCGCTGGTCAGTATGGGCACGATGGGCCAAATGGCATGTTTCCGTGCTGTGCGATTCCGCAACTCTCCATTGTAATCCTGTGTTACGGAGCCTGTAAACTACTCCGACCAGAGTTTTTTATTTGTCCCTTTAGCTCTCATTTCACTGATATTGATTTGACTCCCTGTCCTTGTCAGATATGATCACAATTCACACTGTGGTGAAACAGATCCTCCTCAGAGCGCCCAACCCATGGACAACCCATGCGAAGGGACAAGTGTTTGGGAGCGCAGCGGATGGGTTTGCTGCAGAGCAGTCTTCTGCTTTGTGGGAACTCGGGGTTAACGGTACTATGGGAATGGTTGGGTTAGAATCCGCTGTTTAACTGGACGTTACCTCTGTAGGCCAGTGTTTTTCATACGAATATACTGTTAGCCGCCTTTTGCAAACAGTTTGAGTTACAATTGGAACGGAACTTAATCTGAGGAGGACCAGGAGACTATCTTGGACCTTATGCTGTAGTAAGACATGGCTAATTAATAATCCCAAGAGATACTACAGAGAAAAGTCATTACAGTACGGTGAAATCTTACAAGTCCTTTAGAAGAGACGGAGGTCAGTCTGAAATTATACTCTTCAACTTCACCTAATCTCATTCTCCAGAAACTTTGCAAGATTCATCCCTTCTGAAGGTTAACGACAATGCAGGTTTGTTGGAGAAATGATGGCATAGACTAGTGAGCCAGTGGCAGCACTAATTGTCTATGCTGTCAAAAAAAGATACAAAGTCTCTTCTTGAGTTTAGACTTTAGAGAAACAGGCACTTCAGCCCACCGAGTCCGTGCAGGCCAGCGATCACCCTATACACTGGCACTATCGTACACGCTAGGGACCATGTACAACTTACAGAAGCTAATTAACCTACAAACCTGTACATCCTTTGCATGTGGGAGTTAAAGTGGAACACTCGTAGCAAGCCAGAGCACCTAGAGGTAACCCTTGCGGTCACAGGGAGAACGTGCAAACTCCATACAGACAGCACCCGTAGTCAGGATTGAGCCTGAATCTCTAGCCCTGTAAGGCAGCAACTTTACCACCGTGCCACTGACATTGTGTCTTTATTTGTAACCCAGCATCTGCAGTTCCTTGTTTCTACATCTTGTCTAGGATGTCTATGCTGAGAACTATATTCTGTACTCAGTATCCTCCCCCTTTGCTCTATTTATGTATAGTATTATCTGATCAGTTTGGCTAGCTTTTCACTGTACCTCAGTACACGTGACAATAATAAACCTAAACTTATATTATATTATTGCACTTTAAGGCATTTTGCTGCCACGATGCAGAATAATTAACAGATGCGACTGCAATGAATGCATCGTTTCTGGAGCACAGCGCAAAGAGATCGTCTGACATCCAATTAACTTACATTTGCAATATGTAAGAAGGAACTGCAGAAGCTGGTTTACACCGAGGATAGACACAAACTGCTGGAGTAACTCAGTGGGATGGGCAGCATCCCAGGAGAGAAGGAATGGGTAACATTTCGGGTCAACCCAAAATGTCACCCAGTACATCTCTCCAGAGATGCTGCCTGTCCTGCTGAGTTACACCAGCATTTTATGCCTATGTATGTATCCTTTTTACAGAGACGTGCACACTTTGTGATTGACAAGGAATGTTAGTAAAGAATGTCACTAAGAATGTTAGTAAGAGAGTAGCTCCTATAAAGACATCAGCAGGATATATCGTATTGTTATCACACAGATTACATGGAATGTCAGGAGTAGATTGAAACAAAAACTCTGTGGTGGGTTGGAGATCATTAGTCTCCCACACCCTCCAAAACTCCAGAGTAAACAATCCAAGTTTGGATTGTTTTCACAAGATTACATAATCCAATTATGTAATCTTGCAGTTTTACAGTTTAATGGGATGAAAATAGAAATGAGTACTTTGGTTCTGTCTTTACTAAGTAGGACACAAACAATCTCCCAGAAATATTAGGGAAACGAGGATCTAGTGGGAGGGAGGAACTGAGGGGTATCCACATTAGTCAGGAAATGGTGTTAGGTAAACTGTTGGGACTGAGGGCAGATGGTCTGCATCCAAGAGTACTCAAGGAGATGGCCCTAGAAATCGTGGATGCACTGGTGAACATTTGCCAATGTTCTCTCGACTCTGGATCATTTCCTGTAGCTCCACTTTTTAAGAAAGGAGGGAGTGGGAAAACAGGGAATTACTGACCAGTTAGCCTGACATCAGTAGATGGGGAAGATGCTGGAGTCGATTGTGAAAAATGTTATAGCAGCGCATTTTGAAAGCAGAGACACGATCGGTGAAAGTCAACATAGATTTATGAAGGGGAAATCATGCTTGACTAATCTTCTGGAAGTTTTTGAGGATGAAACAAGTAGAATGGATAAGGGAGAGCCAGTGGATGTGGTGTATCTAGACTTTCAAAAAGCCTTTGATAAGGTCCCACACAAGAGATTAGTGTGCAAAATTAGAGCACTTCGTATTGGGGGTAGGGTATTGACATGGATAGAGAACTGGTTGGCAGACAGGAATCAAAGAGTAGGAATTAACAGGTCCTTTTCAGAATGACAGGCAGTGACTAGTGGGGTGTCACAAGGCTCGGTGCTGAGACCCCAATTATTTATAATATATTATCGGTTGGGAAATATATAAGGGAATCAAATGTGACATCTCCAAGTTTGCGGATGACACAATGCTGGGTGGCAGTGTCAGCTGTGATTAGGATGTTATGAGGCCACACAGTGACTTGGATACATTGGGTGAGTGGGCAGATGCATAGCTGATGCAGTATAATGTGGATAAATTGAGGTTATCTACTTTGGTGGCAAGAACAGGCAGGCAGATTATTATCTGAATGGTGTCAGATTAGGAAAAGGGGAGGTGCAACGAGACCTGGGTGTGCTTGTACATCAGTCACTGAAAGTAAGCATGCAGGTACAGCAGGCAGTGAAGAAAGCAAATGACATGTTGGCCTTCATTGTGAGAGGATTTGAGTTTAGGAGCAAGGAGGTCCTGGCAGACCGCACCTGGAATATAGTGTGCAGTTTTGGTCACCTAATTTGAGGAAGGACATTAATGATATTGAGGGAGTGCAGTGTAGGTTCACCAGGTTAATTCCCGGGATGGCGGGACTGGCATATGATGAAAGAGTGGGCTTCTATTCACTGGAATTTAGAAGGATGAGAGGATATCTTAAGAAACATATAAAATTCTTCGGACACGCGAGATGCAGGAAAAATCTTTCAGATGTTGGGGGAGCCCAGAACCAGGGGTCGCAGTTTAAGAATAAGGGGCAAGCCATTGAGGACTGAGATGAGGGGAAACTTCTTCACCCAGAGAGGTGTGAATCTGTGGAATTCTCTGCCACAGAAGGCAGTGGAGGCCAATTCACTGGATGTTTTCAAAAGAGAGTTAGATTTAGCTCTTCGGGCTAAAGGATTCAAGGGACATGGGGAAAAAGTAGGAACGGGGTACTGATTTTAGATGATCAACCATGATCATATTGAATAGAAGTGCTGGCTCGAAGGGCCGAATGGCCTACTCCTGCATCTATTTTTCTATGTTTCAATGTTTCTAAAAATGGTATCAAAATATTAAGTTTTCGCCACTTCTTTATATATACCAATCCACTTTGGCCCCAAACTCCAAGCTTGCATTTGGTTCTGCTTCAAATCACAACCACAGCCCATGAAAACCCCAATGTCTCAGTAAATCTGCATTTTTTTCGCATCACTGATGTAATAAAATTTTTAAAAGGTACTTAATCGGAATGATTATCAAATAAAATTTGAACATCGAATCCACTGTCTGAATCACTAAATAAATTGTCTTAGTTTGTACATTCGCTCAATTGACATAAGAAATATCTGGCAACATTCAACAATGTATGATACAGACTGATACACTCCTCATTGCACAAATAGCACTGAGAGAGTCATAGAGTCATACAGCGTGGAAACAGGCCCTTCAGCCCAATTTCATGCCCCATCAATAGTCCCACATGCCCGCGTTTGGCCCATATTACTCAAAACCTATCCTACCCATGTTCTTGTCTAAATGGTTCATAAACGTTGTGATAGTACCTGCCTCAACTACCAGAAATGCAGATGTTGGAATCTTGCGTGGAACAGAAGATGTCCACCAAAGGTGCTGTCAGACCTGTTGAGTTACTCCAGCACTTATGCATTCTACATTAGTTAAGGAAGGATTACCTTACAATGGGTGCATGATGGTTTGCATGAAAGGCGGCCGAATGGCTTATTTTCATATCTTATCTGCATGACTCTATATATTTGTTCACCAATATGTTTGTCTGCCACATCATTGTGTTATAATCCACGGTTATTTGATTGAGATTAATTCACTGTTTCTAACAAACGTACACAGTTTTCCACCAGGAACAAACGGACAAGAACTCCATTGACTCCATCTACATTTCACTGTGCCTCAGAAAATCAGCCGACATAATCAAACACTTGTCCCACCCCGATCATTCCTTCTTCTCCCTGCTCCCACCCGGCAGAAGATACAGAAGCTTGAAAGTGCACACCGCCACATTCAGGAACAGCTTTTACCCATCTTGTATCAAACTTCTGAACGGTCTTTCCATAAGCTAGGGTCCGATTCACCTCTACCCCATTGCGGACATTGGACTTTGTCTCTGGAACTGATGCACTACAACACTGAGAACTATATTCTGCACTCTGTAGCTTCCCCTTTACTCTACCTATTGCACTTAAGCTTGGCTTGATTGTTTTTACGTATAATATTATCTGATGGCATGCAAAACAAATCTATTGGATGGCATGCAAAACAAAGCTTTTCACTGTACCTCGGAGTACGTGCCATCCATAAACCTACAGCTGACTGGAGTACAGGCGCACACTGTTGACTGTTTAATGGGCCCACAGGGGTGTATTGGAATAGATGCTGAGGCCCTGTTTTACTGCAGTCGTTTTCCATTCTAATCGGTGCAATCATAAATCACGGCAAGGACAGTTTCTAACAGGTCAAATTAAGATAAAATGCCTTTAATTATCAAAGCAACAGCCACTTGTCTCATCACAAGCTGTATTTTATCCCTGACGAGAGGCCGCGGACTCGATGGGTTTATTGTGCTGCCGTGACAGAGGCCATCGTTCCCTACCCTGACCACGAGAGGAAGAAGGCTTCTTTCCACCGCCGAGAAAGGGCACAGTAAACAGTGTCTGGGGGGGGGGGGGGGGGGGGGGATGGGCCCCTCCCCTCCCCTCCCGTCCCCATCAGGAACAAACGTGTCCCACCTCCCCACCTCAGACCCTGCTCTAAGACCTGCTGATTAGGCCAATTATCATTACTTAATGACTTTTCAATACCACTCTATTCAAACAGAACAAAAAAATTTAGTGGCACGACAAAGGACTCGTGGAACAACTGTCTGGATTCAGGTTTCCATGCCTGAACCCAGCCTGAAATTGGAGTCCCGGCCTAAGTACGCTTCATTCAATGGCTGGGCTATGTGAGAAAGTGGAGACTGCACAAACGTTGAGAGGGGAAAGCCTTTTGTCTGTGTGGTATTTGGCCTCCACACTCAGTGCCCCTGGCGTGGGGGGGGTGGGGATTGGCAGCCTTATGCCGAGGGTGCGTGTGTGCGTTTTTTTTAATAAACTATTGATTAGATTTGTTTGCTGGCTGGTTGGAGACTCATTAACAAACAGCTGAGAAGTCGCTTTTTTTTTCAGGATTTTAATCCCCCAAATCTTTAGCCGCTGAAAGGGCTATTGGGCCGGCTATCCCGCTGTTTCTGCATGACCCTGGCACCTGGGTCATGGTTCGCCCGGCCCGCTGTAGGATCCCAGTTATTCACACACAGCACAATCCAACTCCAATCTGTGGCTTCAGGGGCCAGGCCAGGAGCAACTTCATCATTAACCTGCCATAACCTGTAGGCAGGGCAGGCCAGGAAAGGTTTTATCCCCCTATTATATAGCAGCTGCATATTTATATATATATATATATTATATATAGACATAGCGAGGCACATAACAGTAGTGTTATCTCACAACGTTTTAAACCCAGACCCCGGCAGGAAATATTCAGGATAGAGATAGTCAATGAGATAGCTCTTCATAAGTTATAGGTCAGAAGGGACTACAGGTGCTGGTTTACACCGAATTATAATTTAAATATTATCTTCGTGGAATTCATCAGCGATGTAGTGGTGCTGGTTTCCGACAGGAACGGTGGCAGACGCACCACACATCTCTGTCCTCCAGTTCCTGCGGACTTCCGCCGCTGGAAGTATAGGATTTTGCTGTGTGTGCTTTATCATCATTCCTTACAATGCTGATGTACGACACTGATCGCAACTTCTGCTGAAGTGTGGGTGGCTGGCGGCTCGCTAGAAGCTCTTCCGCCCTTCGACAGGTCTTGTTTTTGGTCCTGCTGGGGGTCCACAGACCCCTCCTCACCTGGTAAACCAGGTGGGGGAGACGGTTTAGTCGCCGACTACCCGACCATGGAGCTGGTAGCAAGGGATTACATGGTACCCCTGGCGGGGGTAACACTGAAGATAGACACAAAATGCTGGAGTAGGTCAGTGGCACAGGCAGCATCTCTGGGTAGAATGAATGGGTGACGTTTTGGGTTTGAAGATGGGTCCCGACCCAAAACGTCAACCATTCCTTCTATCCAGAGATGCTGCCTGTCCCGCTGAGTTACTCTGAGCAGTTTGTGTCCATCATAAGTTATAGATGCAGAATTAGGCCATTCGGCCCATAGAGTCTACTCCACCAGTCCATCATGGCTGATCTATCTTTCCCTCTCAACCCCATAACCCCTGACACCCTTGCTAATCAAAAATCTCTCAGATCTCTTAAAAACGGACTTTGGAGACAGGTGCAGAGGGTCACACACAAGAGGAATTTGAACACCTGGCAGCTGAAGGCAGGGACACCAATGGTGGAGAGGTCAAACTCAAGGAGGACAAGAGTTCAAGAGTTTCAGTTGGGGAGTCAGGGACATGCATGAGGAGATAGGAACAGAATCACAACACAGTAAACCGGGTACAACATGTTCCCACTGGGATCGACAGGAGGCGCTGACTCGCCAAGGCAGCCACTCGCAAAGGCAGCCAGAATCGCACACACCACCCTTATAGTAGCTTAGATACAGCGCGGGAACAGGTCTTTCAGCCCACTGAGTCCACACCGGCCATCGATCCCCGCACATTAAACACACGAGGGACAATTTTGCATTAGTATCAAGACAATTAAACTACAAATCTGTACGTCTTTAGAGTATGGTAAGAAACAGAAGATCTTGGAGAAAACCCACGCAGGTCATGGGGAGAACGTACAAACTCCCTACAGACAAGCACCCGTAGTCAGGTTCGAACCCGGGCCTCTGGCGCTGTTAGGCAGTAGCTCTACTGCTACGCCACCGTGCCGCACCCTAGCTCATCTTGCTACTACCATCAGGAAGAAGGTACAGGAGCCTGAAAACTGTGACCTCCAGGTTCAAGAACACCCTCTCCCCAGCAACCATTAGGCTCTTGAATAGTGCGCAAAAGTATTAATCACTGCTTCAGCAACTCTGATCTACGATGCACTGTGTTTTGGTTGCATCGTGGATAGCAGTTTAGCATTGTTAGGGTCTGGTCACCTTGTATTACCGATTATTAATTTATTGTATCAATAATTATTACACATTTACCTGTGTGTTATTGTGTTCATGGGCCTGTAAAGCAGCTGCAAATCCGATGATCAGTTCTATCTCTTCTCCCACCTAACGATGATCTATTCTACATTTTCATTCATCTCCATTCCATTTGCCCTATTTTCACATCTTACACTTCCTTATCTATGTATCTCCCTCTCCCCTGACATCAGTCTGAAGAAGGGTGTCGACCCGAAACATCACCCATTTCTTCTCTCCAGAGATGCTGCCTGTCCCGCTGAGTTACTCCAGCATTTTGTCTACCTTCGCAAGTAAGAATTTCATTGCTGTGCCACCAGTACACATGACATTGGTTTTTCTCTAGCGATTCAAGTGATCAGTGGGTTGATCATTATTTAACTGTGGCTCCCGATTCACTGGGTCAGGGCTCCCAGTTCTGCTGCCCACCCCCAACCCTTTATCCTGTCACCAAGCATCCTCCCTCTGCAATAAACACAGCACGCTGTTTGAACAATGGTTTCTCACACACATAAGACAGTGTGCTCGGCAGAGTTGCAGGCAGATGCACTGAACGCTGTGGGCAGGCAGTTGGCTCTGAAGCCAACAACGTCAAGATCTCAGATAGACACACAAAGCTGGAGTAACTCAGCGGGACAAGGCTGCTCTGGAGAGAAGGAATGGGTGGCGTTTTGGGTCGAGACCCTTCTCCTCAACGTCAAGATCTCTGACCAAATTCAAGGGGGAATGTCACCTGAACCTTCATCCGGACAAAAATCGAACCGTCCTCTTCTGAAGAAGTGGCTCGACCCCAAACCACCACTCATTCCTTCGATCTGGGGATGCTGCCTGTCCTGCTGAGTCACTCCAGCATTTTTTATCCATATTCAAAAGGATGGCCGCACGCCAATGTTGCTTCGGAAAATAAACTCTTGCATTTGCAACACATGTAGGTAGGAACTGCAGATGCTGGTGTATACCAAAGATGGACACAAAGTGCTGGAGTAACTCAGCGGGTCAGGCAGCATCTCAGGAGAAAAAGGATGTCCAAGCTCACAAATGAAGCAAGAGCTCTCAGGGTAATGGTTAGGTTTGGGCTTATTATTGTCACATGTACCAAGGTACATTGAAAAGCTTTGCTTTGAATGGTGTCCAAACGGATCAGATAATACCTTGCCTAAATACAATGAAAGTGAAAGGCTTGGATAGAGTGGATGTGGAGAGGCTGTTTCCACTAGTGGGAGACTAGGACTCGAGGTCATAGCCTCAGAATTAAAGGACGTTCTTTTAGGAAGGAGATGCGGAGAAATGCATTTAGTCAGAGGGTGGTGAATCTGTGGAATTCAGGACGGGACCCTTCCTCAGACTGAAAGTAGAGGGGAGGTCAGGGAAGACCAGAACAAAGCAGGACCACAACAGATGACAAAGGAAAGGTGGAGCCCATAATGGTTCATTGTTGGCAGGGGAAGAGGTGATAACGAAGGGATACGAGGATGCAAACAGTGGAACTAGTAAGAACTAGTAACGGGCCATTGTGGGCTCCACACTAACTTGATCATCTGTAGTCAGTCTTGCTTTGTTCTCGTCTTGCATTTATATAGTGAATTTCACTTCCATTTCACGACGTCACAATATAGTTATTTCAAAGTGCCGTCAATGCCAGTAAACTGCGCACAGCATGATCAACAGGAGGCGCCGTGTCACAAAGGCAGCCAACGTCGTAGACCCACGCCACCCTGATCTCGCTACTACCATCAGGAAGAAGGTACAGGAGCCTGAAAACCGTGACCTCCAAGTTCAGGAACAGTTTCTTCCCAACAAACATCAGACTCTTGAACACAGCACAACACTGACCACTACCTCAACAACTGAGATGTTCTACGGACTCTATATTTTGTTGCACTATGGACCGTAGTTTTGCCCAGTATGATTACCTGGTATTACTGATTATTAATCTATTGCATTATTGATTATTGTGTATTGCTGCCAGCATCATCAAGGACCCACACCATCCTGGCCACACACTCATCTCTCTGCTGCCATCAGGTTGAAGGTACAGGAGCCTGAAATCTGGTACATCCAGGTTCATGAACAGCTTCTTCCCCACAGCCGTCAGGCTATTAAACTCACCATCAAACAAACTCTGAACTATAACAGCCTATCGCACTTTACCTGTTTATTTATGTGTATGTATATGGTCTATGCCATATAGACACACTGAACTGTTCTGTATTTATGCTTACTATATTCTGTTGTGCTGCAGCAAGCAAGAATTTCACTGTCCTATCTGGGACACATGACAATAAACTCTCTTGACTTGATCTGTGTGTCATCACGTTTACAGGCTCGTTGAGCTGCAGCAAGTAGGAACGTCATTGTTCCATTGTCGGTACATATGGCAATTAAACACTCGTGACATTTGACTCATGACGTCAGCATGGCAATGACCAGATAGCCCAACATGCTTACAGTGGCAAATACATGCCGGATTGTCCCCTTCTCAGCTCAGCTGATGCTGGCGTGCCACATGTGCCAGGTGCCTTCACTGACCGCTGGCGATAAATCCCCTGCTTGCCCCTTTACCGGTTACATCCACACCCGGGTGGTGTTCGAGAGGGTCATGGTTGTATAGTAGTTATTTAGTACATTTGTAACATGGTTGTTTGGAATTTAGTGTCTGGCTAATTTGGTAATTTGGTCACCACGGTTTTGAGTTTTTTTGGATTTTGTATCGTGTTCGTAATCAAATTAATGATTTTTGTTGTTGTGCTGCAAAAAAAAAATGAGAAGCACGTTCACTTGTTGAGTCAGATGAAGAGTGGTCATTTTTGAAACTCACCCAGCAACAGGTACACAGGGGGAGGAGGGGGTCACCTGCCACCTGCGGTAAGCACAGAGAGATGCAGCAGATTAGACAAGAGTCGTCGCTGGCAGTAGATTTTACTCATTGTCTTGTGTGGCATTAGACATACGAATGCATCAGGTACAAGTACGGGCAGGGGGCAGACACACCCACTGTACATGGTCCACACCTTTCATTTCCTTCCTGGTTCCAAAACCAAGTCCTGCTGCACTGAGCAAAGACAGAACACTGACTAAAGCCGTGGGAAATGCTGCCGTCAGTTAACAGCGACTAAAGCAGCATTGTGTGAGGGACAGAGGCCAACACAAAACTCCAAGAGCAGGATTTGTCAAAGCGCTCAGCAAGACGCGAACAGCTCACGCTGTTATATCCGCAACCTGCCGATTGTGGTGGGTCCCACCTCACCCTGATATTTGAATGGACACTCTTGCTGGCCAAAAGAGAATGGGTCCTTGGCACAGTGGAGTCCCAGCGACTGTAGCTAAAGTTGAAGCTGAAAGATACAGGGTGGAAACGGGCCCCTTCAGTCCACGCCAATCATTCATCACCCATTCTGTTCCGCTACCCTTCCAGTCCACATTATTAACCAGAGAATCATTTAAAAGAGCCCCAATTACCTGATCAACCTTGTCCAAATTCTCGCACAAGTGATCCATGGCAGGTGAAAAGCAGTGTATTGTTTCTTTCAGACCTGGCACCAAGTTGTTCTTTGCATGGGACCCCAGACCGGGTAGAGGGGATGAGGGTCTTTCCCTGATGACAGTCGGCTCTGCGATGGATTACACCTTACGTCCATTCACCTCCTAACTCCCTGTTTGGATCTCAGCCCAGAAGGGCAGGCGTTGATTAATTGATACTTTATTATCACATGTGACGTGACAAAGTCACAAAGTATTCATTATATCCCCAATGGTCCATCTTTGTTCCTAGTGGCCCTACTACGTCGGGACCCCCCCTTGGTCTCAGCACCCCCCCCCCCCCCCCTCCCCCCCCCCCCCCCCATGCCAGGTCCCTCTTTGTTCAAAGACTCAAGGGTTGTGAGTTTGTTGTATCTCGGTGCATGTGGCAATAATAACACCAGGACCAGGGCCTGGGCAGTCTCAGCATTGACAATGACAAAACCGTGGCAGGTATTGAAACCAAAATACAAACCGTGAAGCTTCGAATATTCATTGCTCATTATTCTATGTTTGCTCTTCTGGGAAGATGCTAACTGCATTTTGTTGTCTCTGTACTGTACACTGCACAATGACAATAACGTTTGAATCTGAACCTGAATCTGAAAGTGACCTCAGGATTAGTTGCTCTGAAGAGTTGGTGCATGAGTGCAGAACAACATACACTGCTAACCACGGATAGGTTAAGTGTCAAGTCTGGGGCCCCAGCAAGACGTTTTATTGGAGCACAAACAAGAGGAATCTAGGAGGGTTGAAGGATGGAAAGGAGGTGTCTGGAATAAATCACAGGGGGAGTGAGAGAGTCACCAAGCATGGTTAATGGAGGGAGGAGGTGCTGATCACTAGCCCTGCGTGAGAGTGTGGACCTCGTGGATGGGCGTGACAGAGATTGCTGAGGTCAGGAGGGGAAGAGAGGTGTAGGGTTCACAGCGGATGGAAAGTCAGCAGAGATGAATAAAAATGTGCACAAGAGCATTGGGAATTTTACTCGAACAATCAATACATTTGTGCCAATGGAGAAGAGATGGGGGTTGAAGGGTTGTGACGGATTGCTCGATAATTTGCTGTCACGTGCGACCAGGACTGAACTCAACACTTCAATAAACCACCGCAAGGCTCACAAACGTTGCGAAGTATCCAAAGACAGACACAAAATGCTGGAGCGACTCCGGCGGGTCAGGCAGCATCTCTGGAGAAAAGGAAAATAGGCGACGTTTCAGATCGAGACACTTCTTCAGAAATATCCAATCGTTATAAAACGTCACTGCTCCTGCTGATTACTGGGTTGAATCTCAGCTAGGTACAATTGAACCATCACTTATAGAATGAACAAAACCACAGGAAGGGAGGTGCCACGGTGCAAATTGCAGCAATGATTATGCTGTTAACTTACACAATTGGACCACACTGCAAGGTGTCAAGTGTGGGATGATTGACCTTAATAAGCGTGTGAGAAGAGTGACGCTGAGATGGATTGTACAGCAGGTAACATCTAACTCTTGGTCGAAGTCACCAGATGCATTGCAACACTTTGCTGCATTTGCCTGCATCAAACCAAGCAAGGCAGCTGCCATTGGGAATATACTCCACGACGCAATAAAACACCATCACACTGACCATGGGCCCACATGCTGTGAGCTAAATAAGGCACTCATTTCATTTATACATCTTCTAAGATTAAGAATCCAAATTTAAGAATCCATTAACCAAAAGTATTTGAGTTGTGAACTAGAATGAGCTGAGGAAACTTTACTTTAATAATTATATATATAGTTTGGCCAAACTGTTTTATCATGTAGAAACAAGGAACTGCAGGTGCTGGTTTACAAAAAAAAAAGACACATTGTGCTGGAGTAACTCAGCAGGTCAGGCAGCATCACTGGAGAACGTGGATAGGTGATGCTTTGGTTTGGGACCCTTCTTCAGATTGAAGGGTCCCGACTTGAAATGTTACCTGCAGAAACAAGGAATGGTAAATGCTGGTTTACAAAAAAAAAGACACAAAGTGCTGGAGTAACTCAGTGGGTCAGGCAGCATCTCTGGAGAACATGGATGGGCGATGTTTTGGATCGGGACTCTTCTTTATCATGCTGTTTGATTTTGATAGAGCTGGCCAGAAGGATGTGATTATGGAATAAGCTTACATAGGGTTAAGGATGTTACCGGGCGCATGGGTTCAGCAGTCATGCCATAGTCTGACTTTGCTTCAGCTGGCTTGCACACAGTGGGGCAAGTTTTGAAATTGCGTGGGTGATGGTGTGAATAGTCAGTATTGCGATGTCTGTCGATGTGAGTGTCTGGCCGGGTGAATTACAAGTGCCTTCATTGTCCTATCCTGCAAGTCAAATCTCGGGCCCTTCCTCGATTCACAATTTCAAGCAAAATCGACACGCTATGGTCCTTTAGACTAGCATGTTCTCCAGAGATGCTGACTGACCCACTCAGTTACTCCGGCACTTTCTGTCTTTATGTTTTTGGCCGATTATTTACTGGTATAAAGGCTGGAAAGGTGATGGGAGGCTCGTCACCGAGTTCATCAAGGTGCTGATGGGTGATAGGAAGTGGCAACAACCTCCAGACCCCAAATATTTTCAAACCCACTCTGAAACAGTATCGTTTGCAGGCTGTTTCCCACCACTGCATGGTTGCATTGACAGCACTGCAGTTGACAGCATCCACTGCAATGCAGGAATATAATCCATGCATGGGTTGTCTTGCTGCTGATCAGGTCAGTGTTTTGTGCAGACAGTGTCATAGAGTCAAACAGCATGGAAACAGGCCCACACCAACCAACATGTCCAGTCCCACCTGCCTGTGTTTTGGCCCATATCGCTCTAAACCTATCCTATCCATGTACCTGTCTAAATATTTCTTAAACACTGCGATAGTACCTGCCTTAACTACCTCATCCAGCAGCTCGTTCCATACATGCACCACCCTTTGTGTAAAAAAGTTACCCCTCGGGTTCCTATTAAATCTTTCCCCCTTTACTGGTATAAAGTCACCTCTAATACAAAGTCACCTCTAATCCAAATTGCACATTGCTTCAAAACAGGTCAGATCTGACAATGAAAGGGTTTCCCTGAGAACAGAGAAAACCGAACAAGTTCCTGAGCTGAGGTTCATGGCTTTCCATATAAATGCCCTCTCCAACCGGCCTCTGGGAACGTTTCCTAAATACATTGTTTCAGTGCTACAAACAAAGTGTGGGAAATAATTCAGAAAAGAATAGGTTTCAGTGTGAATGACTTCACCCCTTTCAGAATGGAAGATGGAAGGAGGTCACAAAACAGGCTGCGATTCTGAGCGTTTATTTTGAAAGTTGATCTAAACCCGCCCTGTACCAGCATAGCTCTGAACTGCCTTTAACTTTCAAGGGAAGATTAAGAAGCAAGATGGTAGAAATATGAAATATAAATGTTAAACAAGCAATGGTGAACATATTCAGCAGGTCGGGACGTTGGAAGAGGTCACATTAATAAAATGGATATCAGCTGCAAACATTAATGCTGATTCTCCCCTCACAGTCACTGCCTGACCTGCTCAACATTTCCAGCACTTCCCACTTTAATTCATGACCCTGTTGTTTCAACAATGGACTTGAGTTGAACCACTAAATAATAGTTGGAGAGGAAAGATAAAATATTAACTCAAAAATTCTAAATCTTTAGATAAAACAGATTGAGGTACCCAGCTACTGAAATCTTACTCCGAGCATTAGAAATGCTCTTGTCTCAAATTATTTAAAAAAACACTCCACCAGGATGTTGCCTGGGCTTGTGGGCTTGTGGACTTGCGATGTAAGCAGAGGTTGGATGGGCTGGGGCTTTTTTCTTTGGAGCGGAGGAGGCTGAGATGTGAGCTTATTGAAGTCTGCAAGATCAGGAGGGGCATGATACAGTGAATGGTCACAGTCTTTTCCCAAGGGTAAAGGATTCTTTACCCTTGTATACTCTGGAATTGTGAAGGATGAGAGGGGATCTTATTGAAACATATAGGATTATTAAGGTTTTCGGCCCAAAACGTTGCCTAATTCCTTCGCTCCATAGATGCTGCTGCACCCACTGAGTTTCTCCAGCTTTTTTGTGTATCTAGGATTATTAAGGGTTTGGACACTCTAGAGGCAGGAAACATGTTCCCGATGTTGGGGGAATCCAGAACCAGGGGCCACAGTTTAAGAATAAGGGGTAAGCCATTTAGAACGGAGATGAGGAAACACTTTTTCACACAGAGAGTTGTGAGTGCAGAATTCTCTGCCTCAGAGGGCGGTGGAGGCCGGTTCTCTGGATACTTTCAAGAGAGAGCCAGAAAGGGCTCTTAAAGATAGCGGAGTCAGGGGATATGGGGCGAAGGCAGGAACGGGGTACTGATTGGGGATGATCAGCCATGATCACATTGAATGGCGGTGCTGGATTGAAGGGCTTACTCCTGCACCTATTGTCTATTGTCTATTGTCTAAAACTAAAGGGCGTAGGCACAAAGTGAGAGGGGGGAGATTTATGAGAGACCTCAGGGCCTGTCAGGGCGAGAAGGCTTTCTTACATGACGTCAGCCCATTGCGGGAGAGGACTGTGGTGAAGAAGGCGTTAGGCATGCTTGCCTTGGCTTAGAAAGGTATTGAGTATAAAAGTTGTGACATGATGATACATCTCCACAAGTCGTTAGTGAGACCACATGGGGAGTAAATACTTTGTGCGGTACTGGTCACTCAGCTATGGAAAGGATTTTATTAAGTTGAAAAGATGCAGATTTGGGGAAATTCACCAGAGGAGTTTCACAAGGAAGTTACCTGGACTTGCGGGCTTGAGTTATAGAGAGAGGGTGGGTGGCCTGGGATGATTTTCTTTGGAGCGTAGGCTGAGGAGTGACCTTATGGAGGGGTACAAGATCATGAGGAGCATGAATGAAGTTAGTATTCACAGTCTTTTTCCCAGGGTAGAGGATTCTAACATTGGAGAGCAAAGGCTTAAGGTTAGAAGTTAAGAGGGATCTCAGGGGCAACTTTGTCACTCAGAGTGCAGTGTGTACCTGGAATGAACTGTCAGAGGAAGCTATAGAAGTGGATACAATTATAACTTTTACGACATTTCGACAAATATATGGATAGGAAAGGTTTAGAGAGCTATGGGACAGGTAAATGGGACTAGCCCAGAATGCCAACATGGTCAGCGTGGACAAGTTGAGCCCCAGCTCGGACTACTGTCCATAACCAAGGCATTGAGTAAAACAGGCCATGGGGGAGCAACTATGGGGGATGTTGTGACTGTACCAGGTAAGTTAATATCCAGCACCTTCCAACATGCACAGACTATTTAACAATGGAGAAACCTTGCAGTGATCAGGAGGTTCGACCCTTCCCCAATTTTCTCCACAGCACCCAGGTACATGATAAAGGGAAACGTCAGTGAGATGCCACATCAGTGACTGCACATACCTTTCCCAGCTGGGACATGAGTGGGGCTCCTCTCCTTTCTCTCACCATTATGGATAACCGCAGGGACTCTATTCTAGTGCCCGGCTGACTACAGTCATCCCTGGACAGATCAGCAACGGAAGCCGGACAACTGGATGCATATGGCCCAGCACTCCCAACCCATTTGTTCGACCAGCGTTGGAATTCCAGCACCCGGCCTCAGACATTCCACCCGCAGCCTTCGATAGCCATCTCGTTTGCACTCCTGGCTAATGACGGCGGAGGGGATTAAACCAGCAGCTGAAAGTAGATACCTGCATTGGCTGGAGTCCGCTCAGTACCATTGCAGAAGCTTCACCTCATGACATCTCATACCAAGTATTGAATATCATCAAACCCCCCTGGCTTCACATCTCAAACAGCGGTCTCAAATGAACTCTGGGTTGGAGGTAGTCACAAAATGGTGGAGTAACTCAGAGGGACAGGCAGCATCTCTGGTGAGGAATGGGTGACGTTTCAGGTCGAGACCCTTCTTCAGACTGAGAGTCAGGGGAGAGGGAGACATAGAGATATAGAAGGGTAAGATGTGAAATCAAGAGATCAAAGGGGATAAAGTTCAAGGAAAATTGTAGTAAGGGTTGGGGCTTGGGTTCTGCTGGCGTTGGGGCAGGTGGACCCAGTGAATCCTGGACACACATCTTGGAGTGGGATTATCAGATTATAGCAAGTCCCCCTCGGTTGCCGTGATGCTTCCCCATGTGAACCACACAAGCATCTGTGCTACAATGCTGTGAAGAATGATGTGGAAGGACACAGACTATCGCCCTCACTGTCAATGTACCACAAGTCTTTCTCACCTCGGCCTTAGTCTTCCTGAAGTACTTTCAAATTGGAGAGGATGCGAGGGATATGAAACATGACCTGCCATCCAGTCGGGACTTGCGTTTCCGTCAATGTTCATTCCCTGGGCAAGGAGAAGTGCTCTCAGAGTGAGGTGTGACTGGGCTTCAGCTAGCCACACAGAGCTAGGGGATGGGACACTCCTCACAAGAGAAACAGACCATGAGGGCAGCAGAGATGAGGGAGTAGGTAGGAAGAACATGGACAAATATATGGAGAGGAAAGGTTTAAATGGCTATGGGCCAAATGCATGCAAATGGGTCTAGCCCAGAATGCCCATATTTTGGCATGGATAATGGCTTTTTCCTTCCTCCCTGCATAGTTGGGCCCCTGACGTTTCCCTGGTCCCTTCCATGCTGATAGGATGTAGGGAACAGGTAAGACCGAGAAACATATAAAAATAGGTGCAGGAATAGGCCATTCGGCCCTTTGAGCCAGCACCACCATTCAATATGCTCATGGCTGATCTTCGAAAATCAGTACCCCGTTCCTGCTTTTTCCCCCATATCCCTTGATTCCTTGAGCCCCAAGACCTAAATCTAACCTGCGCCCATTCAATCGTTCCCTGCGATCAGGGCAGCTCTTGTGCCCAAACTCTGGCCCGTGACAGAAGGCGACGGTGCGTTGGGGAATGGGAGGGAGCAAGTTGGTGGGTGTCATTGAGCCTACAGGCCCTGGGAGGGAGAATGTTCATTCATCCTGAAGCCTTGACGCTCTGCTCACTGTCGGTCGGAAGGAAGGAATTTTAAATGCTCTCCACGTGAAAGAAAGACAGTTTCAAAAACCACACGGGTCATGGGTAGCAGCAGATGTATTAGTGCGGTATTATAAAAATCTTTAATGCATTTCACTTTTCTGCAGAAAGTGAGACGTTATTGAGCTGCGATCGGCTCGGGAGCCACGACATTGAGTGTAACCCGGTGTAATATATATTGACTCAAGCACCGAACAGAAGCCAGCTGATTTCTATTTTTTTAATTATTTTTTTACGGTCCAGACATGAGTTAATTCTAACAGTTCAGCAAAACACTCGAGTTTCTATTCACTGGGATTTCATCACCAATTGTACCATTATTGTCCGAAGTTGTCAACAAACCATCACAAATCAGCAAATTAAAGCTCTGGGCCTCTAGCCACCATCCCAGCTTGTCGCCTGCACCCCTTTCCCGCAGCTCGCAGTGGCTGAGGTAACAACTCCATGCCAGCCGTCTGTTCAATCAGGATTACGCACTGTACACTCCCAATGTAGAGGACACGATGGCCATCGAGGCCCTTGTTGTTACCCGCAAGGCTGGAGTCTGGGGTGGGGTGGAGAAATCAGGTTATAAGTGCAAGGATTCCAGTGGGAAGAATGTCGTTCAACTCCAAAAAACAAACATTCGGTCCAGCTCAGTTTGGGATTGGTCTCTGCAGTGTTTATTCAGCATTCCAAACGGGCCAGGAATCGAACAAGAGCTGCGGCCAAAACCTGGGTGGCGCGGCCTCGGGATTAACCCTTTCCAGGCCACCGATGTGGCTCACGGACTGAAGTGCCGGCCAACAGATCCTCCTGCGACTATCACTTCTATTTATTTTTGAAGTCCGTCTGTCTGTCTGTCTGTCTGTCACACCGCGGCAGCCACGAGGAGGGAAACAAATAGGAAAATAAACGAGAGAAATCAAAAGAAAATTCATCTCTGCTCAGGTCAAAGCAGCCACGAATGTTCCGAATCGATTAGAGATGTCCGAATGCAAAGATCTCCAAGTTTGCATGGGGCTCCGGCCCTTAGAGTCAGTAAGGTCGTCTGTGCAGTGGACTGAAAGGCACTGCAAGTGGCTGTCAGCCGACACTGATGGAGCCTTGTTCTGTGAAGGCTCGTGGGCTGGAAAGGGTTAATAAACAGAATACAAGTTTTAGTTTTCTGGCTCAAGGTTCATTTTTCGTTTTTTCTCTTTTTCCAAAAAAAAATTATTGCAAACTGATTATTCCTCTTTTTAACCTAAAGTAAAGCCCTCATCGATACAAAATTGCCCTTGTGACTCCCTTTCGGAAGGATCTAAACTCTGACCAAGAAATTAAAGGCCCTGGAATTACACGTGGGCTGAGGCACCATCAACCTCTCTTGGTTGTGAATAACAACACACGGGCGTTGATCTACTTAGTGAATGAACCAACAGCTACATCTAAAAATGACTGAATATTTCTGATTCAACCAAAAAACACCAAGTACTGGAGGAACTCAGCAGGTCAGGCAGCATCTGTGGAGGGGATGGACAGATAATGGTTTGGGTCTGGATCCTTCTTCAGCAGGCAATGTGAAAGATCACCTATCCATGTTTTCAAGAGTTAGATATAGCTCTTATGGCTAATGGAATCAAGGAATATGGGGAAAAAAGCAGGAATGGGGGTACTGATTCTGGTATGATCATATTGAATGGAAGTGCTGGATGAAAGGGCAGAATAGCTTACTCCTGCACCTATATTCTATGGTTCTATGTCCTCCGCAGATACAGCCTGAGTTGCTGACTTACTCCGGCACTGTGTGGCTTTAGCTCAACATTCCTACATCTGCAGTTCCTTGTGCCTCCTGTCTAGTTCCGAGTCAAGCCTCCTCTTCAGCGAATCTCACATCTATTCACCGTTTAAAACTGTAGGTTGTCATTCAGTTTCAATTATCCTGAGAATGGTTTCCACAAGGACATGTCCATGATTCCCCCCCCCCCCCCACCCCCACCCTCCCCCCCCCCCCCCCCCCTTCCCCACTGCAGTTGGTCCATTGCTCCTGCCACTACAACTCCCTAGGCCGTTGCAAAGACCACCTTTGGGGGCCCTTGTCACTCCCCACTCAGGTTCGACAATGTAAACCATTCACTATTCCCTCTGCTTCTGCTCGCATTAAAGCTTGCGTCATTTCCACGAGGCACATTATGCTGAGTTAAGAGAATGAACTCCCATTGCCTATCACCAACTGGAGCGGTCCTGACCTCCATCCACCTCAATGGAGACCCTCGGACTATCTTTAAATGGACTTAACTGGACTTATCTTGCACTAAACGTTACACCCTTTACCCTGCATCTGTATTCTGTGGACAGTTGGATTCCAATCATGTATTGTCTTTCCCGCTGACTGGTTAGCACGCATCAAAAGCTTTCCACCGTACCTCCGTACATGTGGAAATAAGCTAAACTCATTTTGGCCAGTTTAAGGTTCAAAAGTGGCAACGTTGAAAGAGCTTGATCTTGTCAGCAAGAAGATTGAGGGGGGATCTTATAGAAACTTAGAAAATTCTTAAGGGGTTGGACAGGCTAGATGCAGGAAGATTGTTACCGATGTTGGGCAAGTCCAGAACAAGGGGTCACAGTTTAAAGATAAGGGGGGAATCTTTTAGGACCGAGATGAGAAAAACATTTTTCACACAGAGAGTGGTGAATCTCTGGAATTCTCTGCCACAGAAGGTAGTTGAGACCAGTTCTTTGGCTATATTTAAGAGGAAGTTAGATGTGGCCCTTGTGGCTAAAGGGATCAGGGGGTATGGAGAGAAGGCAGGTACAGGATACTGAGTTGGATGATCAGCCATGATCATATTGAATGGCGGTGCAGGCACGAAGGGCCGAATGGCCTACTCCTGCACCTAATTTCTATGTTTCTATGTTTCTATGTCAAGGCACTTGGGCAGGGAAGGTATCTCTTTCTTCAGATTCCGTTTGATTGGAGTTCTCACAAAACAACAGCAGCAGTGACGTGTGCCATGGGCAGAGGCAGAGAATGGACCAATGTGAACTGCACACGTCTTTACACACTATCGTACTGTCTTGGAGAAGATGAGGAAACAGATTCCCCCAAACTATGCCAGTGATTTCACTGCCCATGACCTCTATTCAGTGCCGTATTTGACATTTACCTCAAAGACAATACAAGCTTACCAAAGTGTCATTCCGTCTGCTTTTGAGGTGGATATTCATGGTGTTACTCTACCACCTGTTGTTCATTGCACCTTACGTTACTTTTTGCCCACAATGACCATTCCATTCAACATCCTTCAAACGCAAGGTTAAAGAGAACAGCCAACTATTCAGTTCACTTCGCAGTGAAGCCCACAGCCAAAGGTCACAGAGCTTTAATCCCTGGACTACACCAAGATCGGGAACAGTTGTAAACTATAAATATTCTCAGGACCCTTTCTCTAAGCAGAGTCCTGCACCATTGCCGCTGTGCGTTTGGTTGTGATATCTCATAGAGGAATAGTGAGCCCAATGCCAATCAGTTTCTGATGAGGTCTCCTCAATGAAACAATAAGGCTTGCTCAGAACTAAGGTACATAAAAATGCTGGAGAAACTCAGCGGGTGCAGCAGCATCTATGGAGCGAAGGAAAAAGGCAACGTTTCGTGCCGAAACCTTTGGTTTCGGCCCGAAACGTTGCCTTTTTCCTTCGCTCCATAGATGCTGCTGCACCCGCTGAGTTTCTCTAGCATTTTTGTGTACCTTCGATTTTCCAGCATCTGCAGTTCCTTCTTAAACACTTGCTCAGAACTAAAACTGACCAGGGTTATTGAGGCAAAATGAGACACAAAGCGCTGGAGTAAGTCAGTGGGTCACATAACATCTCTGCAGAACATGGGTATGTGATGTTTTGGATTGGGACCCTTCTTCTTGAGTATGAAGAGGGTCCCAACCCAAAACATCAGCTATCCATGTTCTTCAGAGATGCTGCCTGACCTGCTGAGTCACTCCAGTACCTTGTCTGTTTTTGTAAAGCAGCATCTGCAGTTCCTTATGTCTGGAATTATTCTGGCATCAACTTAAGGGCAGAAGAAAGAGGCAGCACCTTGTTTAATCTGACACCCCTTATACCTTTGAGCCATTCCGAGCAAGCAGAACAGAATATAATCCCACTCCCTGCCTTACTGGGCAGAGGGGCAGAAAGCTTCATAGTTAATATCATTTTAAGAAACATGCATAAAGGAATGATATGGCCTTGAAGCCAGCTATTCTCCCAGACTACAATCAGTCAGCTCATGAAGAGACAACAGGAACATCAGTCACCATTCACTAACATAACAAGTCCCCTTCTCCCATTCATAGTCACACAAGATCACCGGAGGAGCAAGCATATCAGAAGTTTCAAAACTTTGCTTTGGGTGACAAAGGCACCCAAATGATGCCAGCACCAGACATCAAGGTGCAGCCAGAGGGAGCTTCACATCAGGAAGTAGAGTTACAGCAGTGAAGGCCCAACACGAACTAGCCCCAGTCACTCAATCTGTGCAAGAACATCTATGGAACAATCAAAACTGAGGACAACCTTATTTTGACCTCACACTTTGACGAGGCAGCTTTGGTAATTTTAGATTAAATAAACATAGAAAGATGTTAAAATAACAACGTACAGTATGCCACATCACATAACCAAAGGACAGTCCTAGTATAGCCAAAGGACTATATGGAGGCTACTTGCCTCTCTCCTCAGCTGCCGCTGCCCTGGATTGCCCCAACGCGCCCGGGAACGCAGGATTGGTTTCTTGGACAATGTTTGAGCACAGAAAGCCTCAAGGCATACAGAATATTGGGCAGATGGCCGGGGATCATTCAACTGGGTAACATTGAGCATCCCCCTTCCATTGGCTTGGTAGAGGCCATTGGATAGGGAAGCTGGTTTGGTGCATAAACGCTGTGTCAAGTGGGCTTTGGTGTGGGGTGGAACCTCCATGTGACAAAACCCCCAGAACACATCCCACCACGGTTGACGGCGTCAACACTATCTGTTGCCCTCAGCTGGTCCTTGCACGTTTGGACCTCCATTCATGGACTGTAACCCTATACTCAAACACGGACTAGATTTTAGTCCTGTTCCCTGTTCTCACTTCCTGGGAAAACAATGAATGTCATTGTCAGGCAAGATTGTCTCAATTCAATGGAGATATTGGTGCACTGGTCATGGCTGCAGTGAGGGTGTGGGGAGGGAGTCTCTAGCCAATTGTCTCCAGTGCCTTGACTAATGTTCTGTAGTTTCTTGATCCATCACCTTCTCAGAATGCCCTCTCATGAGCAAAAGAAAACTTCTCCCTGGACCCTGCCCCACTATCACACCACTGTGAAACACCAGGAGCATTCCTTAGAGGACAACATAAGGAACCGCAGATGTTGGAATCTTGGACCTAAAACAAAGTGCTTGAGGAACTCAACAAGTCAACCAGCATCTGTGGAGGGGAATGTACGGACAAAGTCTCGGGTAGGGTCTGGAAGAGGGCCGCAACTCAAAACGTCACCCGTCCATGTCCCTCTACAGTGGTGCAGGCTCGAAGGGCCAAATGGCCTCCTCCTGCACCTATTTTCTATGTTATCTATGTAGCCTGGCCTGCTGAGTTCCTCCAGCACTTTGTGCGTGTTTTTTTTTTAACCCCTTAGACGGAATTCTCAGAAAGAGATCGATTGGAAATGCAACCCAGGACAAAACATTATCCCATACCAGACGAGAAAGTGCAGCATTGTAGCTGGACGTGAAACCTCACGAGTAACCAGTGGTCCTGCCTCACATGTTAGTCCGGCTCAGTGCAAGGGTGAACAGGGTTGATCTGTTCAGCATCCCTGGATCGCCCTGGCCCTGTCACACCGTGAAGTGACTGAAGGATATTCAGCTGGAGTGGAAGCAGCACAGCACGGCTGGGGGGGAATACGCACCGTGGTCCTTTTCGCGCGCCCGCGCGCCGATGTCGCGCTGAACACCTCGAACAGCTTTAGGTTTTTTTTGTTTCAGCCCATGCGCACGCCAACTGCCCAGCTACAGACTACAAGTAACACGTTTTTGCTTTATCGCAATATTGTGTCAGCTGTCCTCGTGGAGAACGGCATCTAAAAAACACAAAGAGGGCAGTCAGACGCGTCAGAGCCGTGCTCCTGCTTCCACTCTCCCCCTGCCCTCCCCAAAACCCAGCGGCCTGCTCTCGCCACGACAACATGTGTTCAAGAGAGTGTTAGATACAGCTCAGGGCTAACGGAATCAATGGATACGGGGAGAATGCAAAACGGGGTACTGACTCTTGCCGCAACCCAAGGCGTGAGAGGAGACACGAGCAACAGCAGATTCTGGGGTACCGGAGCAAAACGCACGGTGCTGGAGGAACTCAGCGGCTCAGGTAGCAGCTGCAGAGGGAATGGACACAACACCCTTCTTCAGACCCAAAACATCATCTGTCCATTCCCTCCAGAGATGCTGCATAACCCACAGAGTTGCCCCCCAGCACTTTTATGTTTTACATCTATTGTTCCTTTCCACCCCTCGTCTCCTGACTTTGCTCTATTCTCCCGCAGAAGATGACTGAAGGTTTCAACGTCAACTAGAATCCTGCCCTGCCGACCTTGGCTGATCTAGGGCAGTGATGTCCACAAACTATTCCACTGCCACAGACTGCTGCAGTCAATCCTAACCTTGCACCCCACATCCGCACTCAGACCTTTTCCCCAAACACAACGCATGGAATAATCTCCACCCTACTATAGCTACCCAACCAGATGCAACTAAATTTAAAGTAGCTCTTTCTTCCCAATAACTCTTTCTGGCTTAAGTCCTCCCTCCACCACCTCCAGTTTAAGTTCCATTTGGAATATTTTGGAGGACCAAGAAACCAAGAACCAAGAACGCAGCTTAGTTGCTAATTGGACCCTAACTCAGGGTTTTGGGGGGGTTATTGAACATCAAGTGGTATCAACAAATTCAGAACAAGCCCAGAAATAAACACCGTTTCTGGTATAAAAATCATACTGGTTAAATCACTGTTTCTTTTGTCATTGATAGTTACCATGTTCTGGAATAACTCAACAGGTCAGGCAGCATCTCTGGAGGAAAAAAAAAGAAGGGTCATCCTTTTTCTCAGAGATGCTGCCTGACCCGCTGAGTTACTCCAGCACTCTGTGTCTATCTTCCCTTTGTCATTATTAGTGGTCCAACCCTACTTCAGCGCTAGCCTAGTGTTTATTTTAGATATTGTGTGTGGGCTACACTATTTAGGGCAGTGGGCAGGTGCTATAGACCTGCACGGGAAGGTAGACGCCCCCACCCCCACTATTTCGGGCAGATGGGGCTCGTCAGCCTGGGAAGGCAGTCTATCTAGGAGAGGGAAAACTCTGATTTAAATCCTCCACTGGCCATATCCAGTCGTGGAAAAGGCTCCAGGAGTAAACCTCAAGAAAATCCGGAATCGGAGCAGCTAAGGCAGTTTGTTGTTGCCTACAACCTCGCTCTGGCAGCTCCTGGGACGGCGCTGGTGCCAAACTGTAATGGCCCTGCTGTTCCTTTGGATCGATCAGCGACGTGGAGAGGGGGGGACGTGCTGCATGGGCAACAGCCTGTCCTCCATATGACATCGCCCAGCCTTGCACTATTTATCCTCAACCTTCACATTCTTCCCATCTCCTCCTCAGGCTCCCCTCAAGCTTCAGCTTCCACGGCAAACTTGACTCCTTCCTTCCACCACATCTAAACAATGGCCCCAGGGACATTTGTCCCAACTTCCCTCAACTGTAGTCCTCTCACCACAATTGCTGACAACCCTCCTGCTTTCAAACCCTGGGAGATAGAATCCAGCTCCTTCAGCCCCTCATTCCTAACGTCTACACCAATGGATCTTCAAGGCGGTGCCAATGATTTTTGTGCCCTCCTTTCTTGCTCCTTTGCAGCTTATTCCCATATCCCTAGGTCCTCCCCCACTTGTTGCCTCACCCTTCCAATTCCCTCAGTCCCAGTCCCTTCCCCCTTGGCTCCTTCCCTTTGGTGCACACAACTCTAACTCCTTCAACACTATCGTCCCTCCTTCCTTGCCCTTTCACCGCAATTCTCCTTGCCCCTCGTACCCACCCACACCCCAGGTCTCCTCACCCCTGGTGCCCACAGACCTGACCTGAGCATAATCAAGGACGAGTGGCACCCTGGCCACTCCCTCGCCTCTCATCTCAGCCATGATCACATTGAATGGCGGTGCTGACTCGAAGGGCCGAATGGCCTACTCCTGCACCCATTGTCTATTGTCTATTGTCTCTCCCATCAGGCAAAAGATAGCGAAGTGTAAAAACGCGCACCACCAGATTCAGGGACAGTTTCCTCCCAGCTGTTATTGGGCAACTAAAGCATCCAACCGCAACCAGGGAACTGTCCTGAACCACTATCGGACTGCCTTTGATCGGACTTTACTGGCTTTACCTCGCACTAAACGTTATTCCTTTATCATGTATATGTACACTGTAAGTGGCTCGATTGTAATCAGGGATTGTCTTTCCGCTGACTGGTTAGCACGCAACAAAAGCTTTTCACTGTACCTCGGTACATGTGACAATAAACTAAACTGCTCTCTCTCATCCCTCATCCCTAATCATTCCCTCATCTCAGCACCTGCACCCCAAGTATCCTCACTACACTTCCTCACGCTTCACGCTCTCCTTTATCCCTGCTACATTCACCCTACAGTCCTCATTTTCCTTGTTCACTCCTCATCCCCAGTATCTTCACTCCTTGGACATTTGCTCCACCATTATCCTCATCCAACTCTACCCAGTCCCATTCCGCTTGTCCCACTCATATCTTTCCCGTCTGGGTGAAGGAAACATGGCAGTGATGATACTTCCTGGACCCTGCTGCTTCTATCCTTGGTGGTGGTGTTTACTGCTAGGAGGCGCTGGGACAACGGACCCATTCCTTCTCTCCAGAGATGCTGCCTGTCCCGCTGAGTTACTCCAGCATTCTGTGTCTATCTCTGGTACCACAGCCTGGATTAAGCAACAAAGGCTCATCCATGGTGCCTGTACATCAAACATACAACACCTTTTTTTTAAACAACTGCCAGCACTTGTGATTTGGAAAAGCCGTTTAGTTGAGGAAGAGCAGCCGCCTCTGTGGCGGATGTGTTCTAGGGGTTTCATCGCATGAAGGTCCCAGCTCACTGCAAAGCCATGCTGACATGGTTGGTTGTGTGCCAACACACAAGGACACCACCACGCTGCATGGCAAGTACAACAGCCATGGAGAAAGGACTCACCGATAATACCGTGGCTTGCCGGGGAAAAGTTTACGACAGGACAGTTTAAACTATTCATAAAATAACTTAAAACCAGAACAGGAGCCAGCATTCCTCTCCAGCTCTCCTCTGAAGGCTTCATCAGCTGCCAGGCAGCAAAGTGGACAACACAAGATTGTGTCCGATGATTCGCTCCATGGGTGGTGAGAGGTCGGGGGCAGTTTCTCTGCTACACACTTTGCACTTCTCACACAGAGGTCATACGACACGCAAATGTCCGTGACACACAGTGTAGGCACACAATCAAAGCACAGTGCATACATGCATAGCAATGCTCACTGGTACAGATTACACGCACATATATGTGCATTAGCTGACACATATTACACTACGTAACCATGTGCTGAGCAGATAATGTACATGCAAACCCTAAGAATAGATTAAAGATGGACACAAAGAGTTGGAGTAACTCAGCGGGTCAGGCAGCATTTCTGGAATAAAAAAGGAATATAGGTGACGTTTCGGGTTGGAACCCTTCTTGAGACCTAAGCGTATGTTGTTTTTTTCAGAATCTGGGCATTGTCAGCATGAGCTACTCTTGAGGAGATGGTGAGGAGTCACTGTGAATGGCATGAGGAGGGAGTCCCAGCATTTAAATCCAGCGATGATACAGGAAACACAAAACGCAATAATATGCCCCTGAATCTATTGGAAAAGATGCAAAGCCTTATCATGGAAAGATAGTGCAAATTGCAGCAAAATGTTCTATTGTGGAGAACACTTTGCCTGGTGGTATCCATCCCTGTCATAATTTTACGGCGGCATAATTCAGTTGTTGGGATAACAGAGTGGGCGGCTTAGTGGCAGAGTTGGTAAAGCTGCTGCCACACAGCGCCAGGGGCCAGGGTTCGATCCTGAGCTCGAGCGCTGTCTCTGTGGAGTTTGCACCTTCTCCCTGTAACTGCATGGATTTTCCTCTGGGTGCTCTGGTTTCCTCCCACATCCCAAAAACGTGCGGGTTTCCAGGTTAATCGACCCTCTGTAAATTGCCCCCTAGTGTGCAGGGAGTAGATTTGAGCAGCACCCGATGGGCTGAAGGGCCTGTTTCCATGCTGTATCTCCAATTGGAGGCCTATTGTCCAAACCTCCTTAATATCCATGTACGGCTTGGTTTCAAATTTTGAGAATAGTTGTTTCCATAGACTGCCATCAGGAAGTTTATTGAATGTTAAACATGCTCTATAAATGTAAGTTGCTTGTGCTGTTAAATAGATGGCTGCAGGACCTCAGCAGAAGCCCGTCACAGGGAGACTCTGGGCACCTAGGGTGAGGGAGAGGAGGGCAGGAGGGTTGAGGGAGAGGTGGGTGGGGTGAGGGTGAGCCCGGAGGGTGAGGGGTGACACGGGAGGTGGCTGGGAGGAATGTGGGGGAGGCGGGAAGGGAGATGTTGGCAGAGTGAACAAATTGGGAATCCAGATGTCCACACACAGTAAAAAAAATCTAGGCAGCGGGAATTTGAATCACGGCGATTCCAGCTTCCCCTCTGCAAAAAGTAGGGGGAAGGGAGAGTCTCAGACACAACAAAGAGAAATAAATGGGCCTTTTAAAAGCTGGATACAGAGATCCCTGTACTGCAAGCACAGCCAAGTGTGAAATCTAATTCCCATTCCTGCCCGACATAAAAATAATTAAACTGTGCAGGATCAAAGCCACAATACATGACTCAATTTTATATTTCAATCCATTTCATTATAGTCTTTACCCATCAGGTAGGCACTATCAGTGAAATTGAGCATGCAAGACTTGGCTCCCATTTCTGGTGATCCCACTGTAGTCAAATGTAATATCTCCCTCTCTTCATCTTCCCACTGAATAGAAGGTGCATTTCCAGTCACTCTTTAAAAGACATCCTCACCTTGTGTGCATGGCATCCCGGGGACTTTAGTAAAAGCATCGAACTCTGAGGATTTAAAACTTCTTCCAACAAAAATCCCAATGCCTACATCAGACAGCGAGGGTCTGTGTTACACCGTGATGTTGTGTGTGTGCCGTTACATTTCTGATCTTGCTTTCTCTCCCTCTGCGCTCGGAAGTTATCTGAAACTGCAATTGCCAAGACTCGCTCCTGAGAAGCTGATGTACACTGCAGTTAAGCATGACCAGGAGGATTTAAGTGGCAGGACGGAGTCAGAATACCTGGCGCAGCCTCCAGCCTTGTCCCTCTACCCACTGGGGGCGGGAGTCACTGTCGCCCACTGCTGCACCTCTGCCCAACCTCCGGCCAGCAGATCAGCATCATCAGCATGGCTCATGGCCCATGGGAGGACCAGCACACGGGCTACTCAAACATGACGGACACCCTTACTCTCTCTCCCCCTCACACAACACACACACTATCTCTTCCTCACATCCACACACACACACTCGCCCCCCTCACTTACTCTCCCTCCAACACACAGTCCCTCTCACTCGCACTTTCTCTCACTCACTCTCCCCCATATACACGCTCTTGTTCGCACCACTCTCCCCAACACACGCTCTCCCTCTCTGCTCTCTCTTTCCCTCTCAAACACTCACACTCTCCGGTCTTTTTCTTTTACTCACACACTCTGTCTCTCTCTGCCTCCCTGTCCCTCTCTCTCAGATACACACTCTCTTCAACCTCCCTCTCACACATCCTCCTGCGTTCTCACTTGCTTTTTCTCTCTTACTCATTCTGTTCCTTTCATTTTCTCTCCCTTTCTCCATCTCTCGCTTCCTGTCACACTTTCTCTCTCTCTCTCCCTCCCTCACTATTCCTATTTAATGTACTCTCTCACTTTCTAACCCGGTCTCTCACTCTCACTCTCTCTCTCTCTCTTCCCTTCCCCTCCCTCCCTCTCTCCCTCTCCCCTCCCTGCCTTCCTTCCTCCCTCGCTCCCTCCACCTCTCTCCCTCCACCTCTCTCCTTCTCTCTCTCTCTCCCTCCCCCTCTCTCCCTCTCTCCCTCCCCCTCTCCGCCTCTCCGCCTCTCTGCCTCTAGGCTGAGCAATCTAGTCACTTTCCCTGAATGCCAACAGTACAGAGGATGCTGCACGTACGTTAACAATCACCGAGTCACAAATCGGTCTTGCAGTTACACCTGAATCTGTGTGTTTTAAACAAGTATGCCAGTTGCTGCGGTTGCATTGTTGGAACTGATCAGACACCACCGGCCTGCAGAAACTGCACTTTCTACATGGCTGCTCCTGCAAGCACCACTGACCTCCCTCCACTGCCTTCCCATCTCAGACCATGAATGAGAAGATATTACACAGGGTCAAACGCGGCATGAAAAGGGGGGTGAAAGGCTCCGCTCTCTCTCTCTCTCCCTCTTCAAATCACACAATACCTCAACCTGCCAACAGTGCTTCACCCAATCCAATAGATTTTCCCATCTTTCATCAATACGTTTCTAACAAAAAAAATTTGAAGAAAATCACACAGGCATAGAAATTCACCCTCCATATTATAGGTTTAATGTACAATATTGTAACGTCTTTGCAGCAAACTCCGCCTGAAATTCGGTTTCACTGACTTCAGAGACTTAGTTTAGTTTTAGTTTAGTGATACAGCATGGAACAGGCCATTCAGCCCATCGAGACCATGCCGACCATCGATCTGCTCACAAGGAAGAAGGGTCTCGAGTGCAGGGAGATCAGTGGTGCTTGCAGGGGCAGCCATGTAGATGCTGCCTGTCCCGCTGAGTTACTCCAGGATTTTGTGTCTACCAATTCACACTAGTTCTAATTTATCCCCTTTTCTCACCACGCCCTACACAGGAGGGACAATTTACAGAGGGCCAATTAACCCTCAAACCCGCACGTCTTTGGTATGTAGGAGGAAACCGGAGCGCTGGGAGGAAACCCACGCGGTCACAGTTTGAACGTGCAAACTCCACACAGACAGCACCCAAGGTCAGGATCGAACTTAGGATACCGAGTTGAATGATCAGTCATCAGTCGAAGGGCCAAATGGCCTACTCCTGCACCTATTTTCTATGTTTCTATGTTTCTATGAACCCCGGGTCTCTGGCGCTCCGAGGCAGCAGCTCTACCTGCTGCGCCACTGTGCCGCCCTTGAATTTCTGGAATTTAAGAATCAGAGTTTGTTACAAAGAGGCAGCAACGTTGCTCATTCAGTGCGCACTCTGCAGAATGACTTGCCATCCTGATTTCTTTTAATTCCATATAATTATGTCTAACATGTCAAATAAATTGATTCTGAAGACCCCGAAATAACTTTGAAAGGTTGGAAATCCAACCCAATTGGAATTCTCTGCCACAGAAGGCAATGGAGGCCAATGCACAGGATCTATTCAAGAGAGAGTTGGATTTAGCTCTTAGGGCTAACAGAATCAAGGGATATGGGGAGAAAGCAGGAACGGGGTACTGATTCTGTCTGATCAGCCATGACCATATTGAATGACGGTGCTGGCTCAAAGGGCCGAATGGCCTACTCCTGCACCGATTTTCTATGTTTCTATGTTTCATGACTTCCAGCTCCATGGACAGACTCCAGGTTGACTTGGTCTTTGTGACCTCTGGCTCCCTGCTGCACCTTCTCCTCCCTGTCCTTTCCCCACCCATCACCAGAGACCCCCGGACTCAACACAGACATGTGGCTGGATCACATCTGACCACCAACTACCCCAGTTCAGAATCCGAGTAGGACGCTTAAGATGACTAGCTTTAAGTGGGCAACCGACAGCCACGAATTTCAATGGAAGAGAGTTTCACGGATTTAAGTTGTTGCACATGTAATCTGGAACTCCAGCATGGAGAAGCTGTCCACGTCTGCTGTGAAGATAGACACAAAGTGCTGGGGTTACTCGGAAGGTCAGGCAGCATCTCCGGAGAAAAGAAATAGGTGATGTTTCAGACTGAAAGCAGAGGTGGGGGAGGGGGGGGGGGGGGGGGGCTAGAGGTAGGAAATTCCAGAACAAATCAGGGCCAGCAACAGATGACCAGGGAACGGTGAAGCCCACAATGACCATTGTTGGCAGGGGAATAATGAAGGGGTACAGGGATGTGAACAGTGGAACTGGTGGGATGACTAGGGTGGGGGAGGAGGGGGGGGGGGGGGGGGGGAAGAGAAGGATTGCAGGGGTTACTTGAAACAACAGAAATGACCTGCGCGGGTTTCCTCCGAGATTTTTGGTTTCCTCCCACACTCCAAAGACGTACGGCTTGGTATAAATCTAAAATTGTTCCTGGTGTGTGTAGGATAGTGTTAATGTGTGGGGATCAAAGGAGCCTGTTTCCGCGCTGTATCTCTAAGCTAAGTTAAATTAAATTCACTAACAAGTGAAGAATTCTCACTTGACATGCACAGGACAATCAGCATATCCAGTAGACAGAGGAAAGGGGACATTTCACTACCTGAAAGGCAATATATATATATAGAAAAATGCATCCTTTAAAATATAGATGAATTTCCTTCCTCATTCCCACAGATCTGCTGTTAAAGCGAAACATGTGACAAGAGCCTCCTGCTGCGAACATAGGTCTTTAAGAATTAATTTTGAACACCGTGCCTTGCACTATTCCCCAAGGAGCACAGATAAGAAAGTTGCCTGCTCCCAGGGAACATTTTAATTCTTTTACCGCTGAAGCCAGCAACCAACACTGCACACAAGTTGTCAAATTTAGAAACTCATTGAAGAGGTCCCCGTCACTCTGCTGGCCTGAGCCTTGCGTGGAATTAATGAAAGAGCCTCAACCTCAGCAGGAATGAGGAACGTTCAAGTGGAGGCAGTGGCAAACTCAACCCACAAAGCACATGACACCCAGTGCCAAATATCAAACAGGGTACACAAGTCCTCAACGCACACATCAAGCAGATGTACTGGATGCAAAGATTGTAGAGAATCATTCCATTCACCAGACTGTCAAATCAAATATGACAAAAGTGCCAGAATGTATTCAGGTACAATTTATCAAAGACATCATCGGAGAAGCAGTTTTAACACTGATATTAAGATAACAACGATTTTAAAAACCTGGGTTAGATAGACAGAGAAAAGGGGACCATCAGAGATCAACAAAGACAGGCACGGCTAGCGGATACAACCGAACAGGGACCGGGACAGACACTCACAAAGACAGGCAGAAAGAGTGAGCACACGCCGAGGGAGGTAAAGGAAGGCAAACACTGACGACAGGCAAACAACTAACAGCCGCAGAGCTGCAGAGGTTGGACAGGCCGATACAGGCGGACAAAGGAGTAATGACAATGGGTGAAGATGGATGTAAATAAACGGAAGACAGATGAACAAAGGTCACAGAGTCACAGAGATACAGCACAGCACAGTCCCTTCGAACCATCGAATCCACACTGATTATCAACCACCCATTTTACATTATTCCTACATTAAGCCATTTCTCGTTCTCCCCTCTTTCTCTGTAACCTCTCACGGATTCTCCCCCTCATGTACACATGAGGAGTAATTCACGATTTATCCAGTGGCCCGCCTGTCTCTAGTGTATGGGTCGGCAGTCAGAGAGACACAGGGATTTTGATACACATGGTCGATCATTCGCAGATGGAACAGTGTAGAGGAGTCGGTGGATAGATGTTGGAAGGCGCACAGACAAAGAGAGGGGAAATGAACAATGGCAGATGTGAACAAACAGACAGACAAAGACAGTCACAGGGAATGACGCAGATAGACACAGGCAGACAAATGAAGACAGGCCGATTCAAATCGGGGGATACAGGTACGCAGACTACCAAAAATACAGGCCGGAGTAACTCAGCAAGACAGACAGCATCTCTGGATAGAAGAATAGAAGAAGGCTCTGAAGAAGGGCCTGGACCCGAAACGTCATCTATTCCTTCTATCCAGAGATGCTGCCTGGCCTTCTGAGCTACTCCAGAAATATGTGACTATCTTTGGTGTAAACCAGCATCTGCAGTTGCTTCCTGCTGACAGGTGTAAGTTGGTGGGCACAGTGGTGACATAAACAGAAGCAACTAAAGAAGGCAGACAGGACACAGGTACAAGACAACAACACTCTCCGGCAGGGCACAGTATCTTATTCAGAGCTCCACAGGGTTGGCAGAAACTACAATCATCAAGTTTAACATTAACATTTGCACTCAACAAGTCATGAACAGTTTAAAACCAGAAACACAGCTGTACAATGTTATTCCCCACACGCTGGTCACAGACACTGTAAACACACAACAGTGGGCAGAGCTGTTCATTGTGGTGCAAGAGTTGACTTTCACTGGATTACGAGATGCAGACTCTGATCGCATTTCTGCAGCAATTTGTTTGCTAAAAGCAAAAGCCGTCCAATTATACAGAGACAATGTTTTTCTTTAAAAATCAATTTGTTTTCAATCCTTTCCTGAACTACCAGTTGGGATGGGATGGGGGGGGGAGTGGGGGGGGGGGGGGGGCAGGGGCACAGGGGGGGTGGGGGGGGGGGGGGGTGGGGGGGGGAGAGGTGGAGGGTACTTTCATCTCCTGAAAGTTCAGGGTCTCTCATGTGGGGCAATGGGTGTCTCTCCCCTCCTGACAGTCAGCTCTCCCCCTTCCAATCTCCTCAAATTGCCACCTCTCCTCTGCTTCCCTCTCCCGAATGTGCCACCTCCCCTGAGGCTCCACATACCTCTCTTTCTCTGACACGTTCTCTCTCTCACACACACACTCTCTCTCTCTCGCTCTCTCTCACTCTCCTTCTGTTCTCCTGAAGGCCCCCCCCCTCGCTCCCTCTCCTCCAGTTGCCATTTTAATGTGCTGGTCTCCATGATGCTCCTGTGCCACAAGGCAGTCTCACTGAGAGCACCCTCCTCCACAGTGCCAATTCACACCCAAGCCACTCCTAATCTACTCCATTGGTTGTACAGCCACCCTTCATTCCTTTCTCTTAGGCGACTGTGTGACCTAGTTATGATTGCCACCGACCGGCTGGCTGTCTGACCCATGTCCCATCACAAGACAGTCGTGCATCAACCTCCCCGGATTCACGCCTCCCATCACGATAGTGATCAGCAGTAAGAAGTTTAGTTTAGTTTAATTTAGAGATGCAGCATGGAAACAGGCCCTTCAGCCCACTGAGTCTGCACTGACCAGTGATCCTCGCACATTAGTACTATCCTACACACACTAGGGACAATTTGCACATACCAAGGCAATTAACCTAAAATCGTGTACGTCTTTGGAGTGTGGGAGGAAACCGAAGATATCTGAAAAAACCCACACAGGTCATGGGGAGAACGTACAAACTCCATACAGACAGCACCCATAGTCGGGATAGAACCTGGGTCTCTGGAGTTGCAAGCGCTGTAAGGCAGCAACTCTACCACTGTGCCACCGTGCTGCAGTGACTAAAGACTAGAAAATGAATAGGAAGATATTTCTGCCATATACGTTTTAGACCCAAACCAAGTGTACAGTAGTGTCTCTGAGACCATTTGGAAAAACAATCCATTTGTTCATCAGCAACATCTTTCACCTTCCTTCACTTTACAAGTTAATGCAGTATCGATCTCCATGAATCCAACAAAGTGCAGGCACCTCCACCTTACCGGCCGTAAGCCTTACGAAATATAATGTGTGTGTCAAGGTAAAAAGGTTCATGTTCCAGTGAATTCAAATATGATTAAGGAACTGCAGATGCTCGTTTACTCCAAAGATAGACACAAAATGCTGGAGTAACTCAGCGTGACAGGCAGCATCTCTGGAGAGAAGGAAGGGGTGACGTTTTGGGTCAAGACCATACTTCAGACTGAGAGTCAGAGGAGAGCGAGTCTAGAGATAGGGAAGGGAAAGATGCGAAAGGTGTATGGAGCAGAGTGCATCTACCCTCTCTCCTGCTACAGTGCCCACACGGCTCAGAATCCAACCCTGCACTGGATTTACGTTCTCAGCAAGGAGCTACAGCATGCTATTCAATCTCAATGGAAGAAGGCAGAGTTGATCTCTTGGTAACATATGCATGAATTTACTCCTTGGAGCATGGGAAGATGAGCGGTGATCTTATAGAGGTATACAAGGTCATCAGGGGAATAGATAGTGTGAATGCACAGTCTTTTATGCAGGGTAGGGGAATCAAGAACCAGAGGACATCGGTCTAAGATGAGAGGGGAAAGATTTAATAGGAACCCGAGGAGCAACTCTTTCACTCAGAGGATGGTCATTGAGGCATGTACTATAACAACATTTAAAGGACATTTGGACAGGTACATGGATGGGAAAGGTTTCGAGGAATATGGACCAAATGTGGAAAGGTGGGAATTTGTATAGATGGGTCGAAGGGCCCATTTCCATTCTGCATGAGTCTATGACTCTATTTGACTGTAGAATGTGCTGGGCTGCAATCAGGAACTGAGACCATCTAATTCCAATTCCTAAACATCAACCTCGTATTCTGTGCAATTCCACAGTCCCAGCCTGAAGCCGTCAAGCCTTCAGCAAGCCTAGGGTTAACCCCACATGCATTAAACATTTTAATTGTCAGCAGACTCCTTTACCTCAATGACTCTTTCCTCCTTTAAACATTGCTCGATTCCTCAACCCTAAAGCAATCGGTGGAAATCCTCAATCATTACATTTTTGAACAGAAGGGTTTATTTTATTTTTTTTTAAGTGCGCATTGGTTCCAAATTAATTCCAAATAAAACACTGATTTAATTGATCGGCAATAAGTGTGCTATTTACAGCAGGAGTAATTAACACCTTCACTACAGCCTTCCGCAGAAAAGACTGAAACTAAATACCCTGCACATAAATACTTCCCCACAGAGGTGTCATTATCATCTCCAAGTCACCAGTGTTGCAGTGCTGTTGAGAGCGACATTCAACTTTCCACTGCGTTGGAAGGAAGTTTACACCGAAGTTAGACACAAAAAAGCTGGAGTAACCCAGCGGGCCAGGCAGCATCTTTGGAGAAAAAGAATAGGTGACGTTTCGGGTCAAGACTCTTCTTCAGAGGAAAGGGAAACAAGAGATATAGAAGGTACTTAGAACAAGTGAATGAAAGATATGCCAAACGAAATGATGACCAAGGAAAAGTAGAGACAACATTGGTCCATTGTTGGCTGCGGGGTAGGTAATGACAAATTATACAGACAGTGAAAATGAACAGGACGACAGTGAAACTAGTATGACGACTATAGTGGGGGAGGGATGGAGAGAGAGGGGATGCAAAGGTTACTTGGAGTTAGAGAAATTAATATTCATACTGCCTTATTTTACATTTTAGAAAGATCAATGCATTTTAAAAAATAAATTAAAAGCTCCCCTCCCTCTCAATTCCCCCTAAAGTCGATGATTATCAATCTCCCTTTATCCACTGTGAATTGGATAAAAACTTGGAAGAGAAAGTGTCGGGGCAATGGAGTTAATACGGGTGACAGGGATTTCTTAAATGACTCTTTCACAAAATGGACCATTCCCTGCCTTAAGGCCTGTGATTCCACAGCTTGTAGTTAGTGTGGCAACAGAATGCAAGATCACAGAGGTAAAATCGGAGACAATTGCAAGAAAAATTACTATCAACTTTTACATACGCAAGGCAAGGGAGATGTGGAACTGATTATCATAGAAGGAGCACTGAAGTAAATAGGATCAACAATTGGATGCAGTATGCAAAAAAAAAATCAAAGAATGTGTGGAACTGTGTGGAAGTGTGCTGCTGTTTAAAGAAAGATGTGCCGATTTCTCTCTTCCTCCTCATAATTCTCCCCCTCGTTCTCAGACATTCCATTCCCATGTCTCAATAGGATGTGCATTTGGTGGCAAGAACAGAAATAATCTTCTGCTAGATTTCTGATTGAATTTAGATTGAAGACAAAACAGTTCTAATGCAAAAAAAAAAGGTTTTTCCATTAACACTACGGTCGGCACTGCATTATCACCTCGGTGTGCCAATGTGATATTTCATGAACAACGCTACTATTTATTTGCCTGTTCCTTCTCTCCAGAGATGCTGCCTGTCCCGCTGAGTTACTCCAGCATTTCGCGCCTTTCTTCCGTTTAAACTAACATCTGCAGTTCCTTCCTCCACATTCCGAATACTATTTCTTTACACTTTAAAGAATTAATCACTTGGTGAAATGAATTTCACTCGGATCTGCAGAGATAATAATATTGCATGTGCAGAGGTGTACACGTTTAATGCATCAATCTGTCTATTTTCTGACAGTAGCATTTTGCTTTAAATACTTAGAAATATGAAGAAAGTGCAAAGGGGGAGGAGGGTAACTTTTCCATCTGCAGGCAGCTTCAGCGTTCTACTTCAACTTAACACATGACAAGCGATTAGAGATTCGAAAACAAGCTCAAACTGGTGCTAAAGAATACCACCTCATACATTTCACAACAGAGCGATCCCGCCATATAGTTTTGTTTATTTCACTAAATGACATTGGTGATCCCATTCTGCTGGAAGTAAACAAATGGCATAACTAGCAAAGCCTTTACGAGCCATTCTCGGCGTCAATAGATCAAAACTGACGGGGTTTAATTACATGAGCGCTGCGTTTTTGTTTTTAAAAAATGACTGCCGGTGTGAAGCACATTAATTAGAAATCCTAACAGATAGTCGCACACGCTGACACAAATGATCAGCTAAACCCGCTTCAAGAGCTGGGCTGCTGCTAGAAACAATCTGAGCAGATGAATATTCCCTTATTGTACTAAAAATCAAACATCCCCACAGACCGCTTCTTGGGATATCTTGAACAGCAACCGTTCAATAGATGAATGGGTAGTTAATATGAAGCTGATTCCCTTTCCCATTTAATGATTACTATTGTGTGCAGTTGAGCTTTGTAAATTTCATTCCTGTGTTGCTCGGAAACAACCTGTTTGTGTCTCCTCAAACGCTGCCGCCGTTCTACCGGCAACCGTGGGAGGTGCCCCCTGTGAATCGCATTGCAGTTTGAGTTGACTGCAACCGCGTCTATTGAGAAACCGGATCAAGTTGTGGTGTACAAGTAACGGGGGTGGAATGGATGCATGTTTGGCAGGAGTCTGTGTGCAAAATACCCTGCTGGGGAATGAAGGGGAGTTCATGTTCTCAATCTGGTTCACACCGGCAGTCACTTGGGCCCAGAAGCCCGGGTTCGATCCTGACCACGGGCGCTGTCTGTACGGAGTTTGTACTTTCTCCCCGTGGGTTTTCTCCGGGGTCTCCGGTTTCCTCCCTCCAAAGTCGTTAATTGGCTTGGTATAATTGTAGTGTGTGTATGATTGGTGTGCGGGAATCGCTGGTTGGCTTGGACTGGGTGGGCCGAAGGGCCTGTTTCCGGGCTGAATCTCGAAACTAAACTAAAATCTTCGTTCACCTCGGAACTTTGCTGGCGTGACATAATTCCCGTCTGCACTCTGAACACACGGCGAGCACTGTGCGGGGAGTCCATCCGAGAGGTACAGGTGGTACAACCCGGCAGAAGGAGCCGAATTAGTTCACCGCCAATTATGTGGGTGAAAGGGAGGGAGAATGGATGTGTGCACATTTATGAATGGGGCAACTGTGTCTATGTATGGTGTGTGGTCTGTGAGGACTGCGTGTATGTCTGCGTGTGTGTGGACAGTATTTGTGCTGTGTGTCTGTGTGTTATCGTGTGTGTGTGTGTGTGTGTGTGTGGGGGGGGTGTGGTGATGGGTTGTGTGTGTGTGCGCGTGTGTGTGTGTGTGTGTGTGTCCATGGGTTGTGTGTGTGCGTGTGCGTGTGTGTTTATGCCTGTATGTTTGCGTGCGTGGTGTGTGTCTCTGTATAGGTGGTGTTTTTGTGTTTGTGTCTGTAGGTTTTGCGTGCGTGTAGTGTGTGTGCGCGCGGGAGTATCTGCGTGTGTGTGTGCTTGTGTGACTGCGTTCGTGAGCGTGTGTATGTATGTGTGTATGCGTTTGTGTGTGTGCTGCGTTTGTGGTGTATGAGAGAGAGGGGGTACAATGTACTCAGATCGCACCATCACACCCAAGCACAGACAACTCACGCAACTCCGAACACACACAGACACACACACACACACACACACACACTCAGTGAGGTGTGGAACAGTCAGATCTTTAGATGTTGCAAGGAAACAGAGGGAGTTGAGTTAGTTCAATATGAAACAATAGTGAAATATGCCCCAAAAATATCGCCCTTGTTTCAGAACCACGGCTTAAGACTGGGATAAATAAGAAGGCGAGGGACCAGCCCGGAGCCGGGGTCCAGGCCGCGGGTACCATGCCCAGCGCTATGGGTGAGCGGGGTTGGACTCAGCGGCTCTGAGACAAACGCTCCCACCAACCGCGGCGTCGTGGCGTTCTCGCCTCCCCCTCACAGCCTATCTGCCACCTCCGCGATGCATTTAAAATGCATTTACTATCGGAATCTGCCACGCCAACAAAAGCCGGCTACAAACTCTGAAACACCCGCAGTCTAATTTGATAATGAAATGGTTTGCACAAACATTCCTTTCAGTGAAGATGTATCTCTCCCTGCTCCCCTCTCCCCTCGCCGCCCCGCTGCATCTCCCTCTCCCTCTCCCCCGCTCCCCTCACCGCCCCTCTCCCTGCTCCTCTCCCTTCCCCATCCGTTCCTCAGGCACCGTCTCGCCCTGACGCAGCTTTTTCAGGTTAACGTCTGGTAGTGTGGAGAGGTTTACCCCTCCCAGGACCCCAGGAATGTATCAACTCCATAGAAACAGATGTGTTCCCCGTCACATCATTGCCCGAAACAAAATCAACCGGTGCGGAATGTTACACGGGCTGTCTCGATTCCCCCGAACGCATGAAGAGTATATTCTGGATATCACACCTGCAACATCACACTACACACTAACAGGATTGACACGTCGGTACAAATATCCCAGATCTACTTTTGCAACACACTCTGGGGCCAGAATCCGAGATGCCACATACTGAGAATTAGAGCGCACAGCCGTGCATCCGTACAGCCCACTGATAGACCACGGTACATCACTAACTTCCAGTAAGTTGGATAAGATACTGCGGCTAATTCCGGGTAAATCGCCTCGACAACACACGATAGTGTTGAAGGTAGACAGAAATTGCCAGAATAACTCAGCGGGACAGGCAACATCTCTGAAGAGAAGGGATAGATGGGGGTAGATGCACGGAATCTCTTGCCCAGAGTAGGATCGAGGACCAGGCGACATAGGTTTAAGGTGAAGGGAAAAGATTTAATAGGAATCTGAGGGGTAACTTTTTCACACAAAGGGTGGTAAGTGTATGGAACAAGCTGCAAGAAGATGTGTTTGAGGCAGGGACTATCCCAATGTTCAAGAAACAGTGAGACAGGTACATGGATATGACAGGTTGGAGGGATATGGACCAAATGCGGGCAGGTGGAACTAGTGTAGCTGGGCCATGTTGGCCGGTGTGGGCAAGTTGGGCCGAAGGGCTTGTTTCCATGCTGTATCTCTGTGTGACTATGAATGGTTGATATTATGACAGTGCTGGCAGCGTTAAAGGCGCTATGTGAATCAAAGCTGTTTGTTTGATAGACTGAAAGATCTATCAGCAGAGAAAGAGACCTTCGCACCCCTCCCCCAGTCGAAGTCGTCCCGTTCACCCTAGTTCTGTGTTATCCCACTCACTCACCCACTCTCTACACCCTAGGGCAAAGTTTCAGAGGACCAATTAACCTACAAACCCGCAAGTCTCTGGGATGTGGGTGGAAACCGGAGCAGCCCGAGGAAACCCACGCGATCACATGGGAGAACTTGCAAACTTCGCACAGACTGCCCCCGAGGTCAGGATCGAACCCGGGTCGCTGATGCTGTGAGGCAGCGGCTCTTATCAATGTATCTGGCGCCTATCAATTTCCCCCACGCCAGGCAAACTGTGGCCATCACAAGAGACAGCGCCTGGGCGCATTTCCAGTTGCAATAAACTGTACCACAGTGCCGGAATTATACAGTTACCACAGATAAGCCGAGTCCCTATCTCAGCACAGCAGGGAAGGCTGCCTTCCATTCATTGCTATTGTAGCGGCCACAGAATCCAGACACAACACAAACTCCCGAGCAGCACAAAGCGTGAGCCCAGACACAAGCAGTACCCAATTATTCCAAACTCCATTTCCGAGAGTGCGGGACGCTCTCAGTTCTTCCCTCTGGCTGGTAAATGATGACCGCTCCTCTTAATTTTACCTGAGACACATTGTCATCGTTGCAAGAAGTTGGTATAGATAGAGTGCAGGTGCGGCTGTTAGTAAAGTCAGTCTGGGTTCAAAATTACTTCTAAAAGAACTGCTTCTAAATTACCAAGAAATATTGGAGGCTGTTTTTTTTTTCCTGCGTGAATATTGATAGTGTTTTCTTAATAATAGATTGTGACTTCTTTGAAAAAAATGGATCATTTAGTTTGCTGGACCGTGGACGTACGGAGCGAGCAAAGGTTTCATGCTGAGTGTGTCTGGGCTTTGGTTGCAACCTCACGTCGCATCTATTGCTTGTATCGGCCTTCCTTGCTCTCTGGGAATGTCGAAGTTTACGGAAATCTCCTCCCCACCTCCACTTACAAGCGCACCCTTAAATATGAGGTGCGGTCAGTTGGGACTGCGCTGAGCCGACCATAACAAACGCAGAAATCTACGCGCCACCCGCCTGAACTGTCAACTCGGCCAACCACGTCCATCCATTAACAAAACCTCCAGATACACAATTGGGAAAAAACACAAATCTTCCCCCGACGCCAGCAGAACGTCTCCATGATGGATCTGGGGGCATTGGTTAATATTTATAAAATGTGTTCATCGAGTTAACAAGATGCTCTATATCCGTGCTGGGGGCGACGGGGGGGCATCACAGTTGCACAGGTCAGGGAAAGGGGATGGTGGGGAGAGGATGTAAGGTGAGAGGGGGGGGGGGGGGGGGGGGGGGGGGTGTCAGCATTATGTACATATCTACGTGTGAGATCCGGGTTTGAATGTAACCTGGTGTGAATCCAAACGTCCCATTAATACAGGTAGATGCTGTAGTGCTGGAGAAACTCAGCGGGCGCAGCAGCATCTATGGGGCGAATTAAATAGGTGTGTGTGCGTGTGCGTGTGTGTGCGCGCGCGTGCACATGACATAAAGGTTTAAATGATGAACTTAAAGAATGTTAGCACAGAATAGGTCCTTCGGCCCACCTTGTCTATACCGACCAAGTTGACATGTTGGGCTAGTCCTATTTGCACGCATTTAGCCCAAAGCTCTCAACGCCCTTCCCATCCATATATGTGTCCAAATATATTTTAAACAATGGTAAGTTGGCATAGAGTGGCTTCAGGTATTATTGGCCTGAACAACCCCGGTGTCCACATGTGAAGATAGTCCAGTGTGGTTGAACATGCGGCTGTGAGTTTGTGACGGGACGGGTCTTGATGTGGGTGTCAATTGGTCGAGGTGTTTTGGAGCGCGCGTTTGTTCGCCGCTGTGTTAAAGGCGAGAAAACAGGGAAACAAAGCAGCTCGTCAATAGTGAGTGTTTCAGGTCAATAAGTCCACATGATGAAGGTTTATTTCAAACCCATTCCTCAGCCAAACCAAGAATGCTGCTGCACAGGAATTCTGCTAACTAGTTATTGATCCAGTTGGCCTCAGCTGTTGTGACCATGAAAGGCCAGGAAAGGCGGCGTGCGAATACATTCAAAAATGGAAAGAGGATTCGCAACAAAACAATTTCTGTCCTTGCAGGCGCGAAACCGGGTGAATGTAAATGCAATTTTCCCATCCACGGCCGCCGCGTGTTAAACACGCCCGCTTCAGATCACAACTCCCCTGCGCCGAGTATAAAATAGAACAAAGGATCCATCAGCGGGGCGACTTTTGCACTTTGGCGCGGGAGAGAAAGAGAAAGAAAGAGAGAGAGAAAGAGAGAGAGAAAGAGAGAGAAAGAGAGAGAAAGAGAGAGAGAAAGAGAGAGAGAAAGAGAGAGAGAGAGAGAGAAAGAGAGAGAGAGAGAGAGAGAGAGAGAGAGAGAGAGAGAGAGAGAGAGAGAGAGAGAGAAAGAGAGAGAGAAAGAGAGAGAGAGAGAAAAGAGAGAGAGAGAGAGAGAGAGAGAGAGAGAGAGAGAGAGAGAGAGAGAGAGAGAGAGAGAGAGAGAGAGAGAGAGAAAGAGAGAGACAGAGAGAGAGAGAGAGAGAGAGAGAGACAGAGAGAGAAAGAGAGAGAAAGAGAGAGAGCGAGGATCACATAATATGTTGTAGCAATCCTCACCCCCTCTCCTTTCCCGCCACGTGTGTGCGGAACCCTGTAACTGTCAGCAGTCAGCCAAACCATAGATGTGAGCTAACAATCAATGAATGGCAAGGACCTGTTGTGAAGTTTCCACAACTAGTTGGAGAGATTTCAGCTTTCAACCGAGGAATCAGTTTTGTAAAAAAAACTAAAACGGAATCAAACAATTTGATTGAATATAAGAGGTATATTGGAAATGGATTTAATTTCCAATATACCTATTCAAGAAATGATTGAATTATAAAACAGGCAGTGTATTGGCAAGACTTGGAGGGGAGAGAAGGTTTTCAGATATCAACGTAAACAAGTCTTTGCAAAGTCTATTCTGCATTGAACCTAAATGGCCCGTGAGCGTCTACTCCGAGGATAAGGGGAATGTTCACTAGTTTAGATTGATGCACCCTGGGGTAAACTGTGGTGCGGGCACCCCCTCGCCCTGTCACACCAGCCGCACACCACACAGCACTGTAAAAACATCCAATGAGCGCGTGTTGCAGTAAAGCTGGTATGTGGGCAAGCGTCAAACGGACAGACCAACCTGAGGCAACGCAACCTCCCTCCCTCCCTCCCCACCCCCGATCAGGCGTGACAACTCATAGAACGGCCCCCGAAGGGTTAACGTAACCAGTCAGAACGGTAAACCCTGCTGGTGCACAATCGTGGGACGATGGAACCATGTCTTAAAACTCCCCACTTCATTTCACACACAGCATTGTAAACCATCAGTTGTAGGTGAAAAACGCTCCGTTGCTAAAGAAACACAAGTGTAGTTCTAAAATATATATTTTTTAAACAACGCTGCCCATTAAAGTCGGAGAACGCTCTGGAAGCTGACCCGGCTAATAATTGTAGGTGGATACTTTAAAGCCAACCTTAGTTCTTAGCCAGAACAAGTTGATGGATTGTTTTTTTCAATTTAAAGCGTGGTGGGCGCTCCCTAATACCACCAACTCTTGCTCTCCCCGCCGCCTCTTTCTGTCTACACTGTTTGACCAGTCTCTCTTGTAGCCACCGACCTAAGCCGGTTGCAAAGTGCTCCCCGCCCACCCCACCCGCCCCGCGTTTAGCTGTCCTCTCCAGATCTGCTACTGGGAATTGGAAGGTATTAAAAGCTCACAAGCCGTGACCAAACTGGCGATTTTAGCAACAGCGTGGATCTAAGTCAAACAGAAAAGTAGGAAGTTACCTTCTTTGTTGGTGGTTGAATTTTTGACCTTGTCCCACGGTGCCATTTGCTTGTCGTCTTCCTGCGGGTCCATCATGGCCTTGTCGCTGGGCATATACCAGGTAGAGTTATGCTCCGCCATCAGTGACTCAATGTCTATGGTGCTGATGGCGGCTTTGCCATTGTCTGTGCCGCAAGCGGCCAACTCCGTGTCCCCGTTCTGAGCGGGGCACTCGCCTTTCTTGTTCTTCATGGCGAGGGGCTGATCCTCCGAGATGCTGAACTGCTGTCGCTGGAGTTGGATCTGTGCTTGCAGGATCTCCAGAGGGTGGATCTCGTCCTGCGACGAGGAGGTGCTGGTCGGGGTCCGAACCTGCTCGATGCCCGGAGTTCCCGGGTGGCCGAAGCTGTCGGCGCCAGGCCCGGGGTTGGAGGTAGTGTTGGTGGTGAGCATGGAGTGTCCCATCGGCTTCAGGCCGTGCTGCTCCACCCGAGGCAGCTTGGGCGAGCTGGTCATGAGTTGGCCGGGCTTGGAGAGGTTGTTGTCGGAGCTGGAAGACACCTCGTCCTCGTTGCCGTAGTTGGGGCCCACCTCGTCGGGGAAGTCGACATGGGGGGAGCTGCCGTCTGACTTGGCCACGCTCTGGATGCCGCTGTCGAGCGAGGACATGAGGTCGGGTTGGTCTGGGAGCAGGAGGTCACTGCCTTTGGCCCAGGATGGGGAGGTGAGGCCCTTGTCCTGCGGCGTGCCGCCACCTCGCTCCCCGGCCAACGTGGGCTGACACTGGGGACCGGGACTCACCACCGGGTTCACGTTCTCGGCCGAATATTTGTCGAAGAAGTTGCCCGGACTGACGTGGCCGCTGTCTCTTTTCCTCCTGCCCCTCCCTCTCCCCGTCTGCCCCTTGGCCTCGACCGGGGCGGCCTCCATCCCGTAGTTTGGGGAGAGATTACACTCGGGTTGCGCCGCTGGGCCCTGGGTCTGGGCCGCCAGCTTCCCACCGCCTCCCATCTGGTTGTTTTGTGGAGCGTTGCTCTGGAAGTATTCGGGCCCATTGCCAGCGCCGCCGGACGAAGTGCCACCACCTCCGGCCCCGGCTCCGGCCCCGGCCGCTGCCCCGCCGCCGCTGGCCGGCCCCACTCCCTCTTGCTCCGTCTGGCTCAGCTTGCGCTTGCCGTCGCTCCCCTGGTTCTTCTTGTTGAAGGTGACATTGAGATTGGGGGCGCCCAGACTGGCGATCATGTTCTGGCAGGCGGTGGAGAGAGCGGCCAGGCAGCTCTGGCCGTACATCGTGTTGTCCTTGGCCCCGGGCTTGCTGAAGGAGCCCAGCGACAGCGAGCCGATCTTACTCATGGACGGCCGCTGGCCGGCCTGGAAGTCGGGCTGGCCCGGGTAGCCGCCGGGAGACGGGGGCACCCCTGGGGGATTATTGGGTGGCCGGCTCGGCCCAGCGAAGGGGAATCCCGCCTGCCCGCCCATCTGAGGGCCGGGGAAGTCGGCGGCGGCCGCTCTCCTGTCGCCCGAGGCGTTGGGGAGACCGATGCTGGGCCCCGGAGATTGCATCTGCGGCAGGCCGCCCATCGGGCCCCCGAACTGGGCGTGAATGCCCGGCGAGTGCAAGCCCTGGACGTGTCCCTCGCTCGGCATCCTCATGGGTTCTTGCAAAGCCAGGCCGTTGCCCGCCGTCCTGAACAGCAGGTTCGACCCATTCTGTTGGAGGTTCATCTGGACCGACTCGTGGGGGCTCCGCTCGCCGCCGCCGCCGCCCATCCTCCTCGGTAGCAGGTCCGCCGGAGGGTGCGGGCCTGGGAACCACGAACTCTCTTGGGCCATGGCCGGGTTTTGAGCGTCGAACCCGGGCATCCTGCCGCCTCCTCCTCCTCCTCCTCCTCCGCTGCCGCCGCCGACTCCGTCCCGCTCGAAGCTGCCCTGGACCATGCCGCCTACCTGCCCGCCGTGCACCAGGCCGCTCGGCCCGGCGTCCCCGTGGTGGCCCATGGGCTGGAGGTCGGGCTGCCGCATGCGGTGGCGCTGGTTGCGCGACACCATCTGCTTGAACATCATCAGCATGTTGTGGCGATGCTGCTGCTCGCTGCCCGGGTGCTGGAGAGGGGGCCCGGGCTGGAAACCCTCGGGGCCGGGCGGGGAGAACTCAGCGGGCAGGCCCGGGTAGGTGGCGGTGGGCGAGAGATGGCTGTCCAGGGCTGGGTTGTGGAGGCCGTTGCCGCTCCAATTGGTGCAGTTGTCCACGCCGTGGCTGTTGGCGAAGTCAAACCTGGCCCGTTTGGCCACATTGAGATACGGAGCGTCAAAGTGTTGGAGCCGCTGGTTGGGTTGCTGTTGGACATTGAACATGGGCTCGCTGTACGGGTGCAGGTTCCTGTTCTCCAGCCGCTGGATGGGGTACTCGAAGGGAGCGTGTTGTGGCTGCATCATCTCCCCGCTATCCTGGGACCCGCTGGGGGTGGCGGCTCCGGCCTCTTGCCTCGGGATGGCGGGAGGGCATGAGTTCTGTCGGCCCAGCAAGCCGGCCTGTTGCTGCTGCTGCAGCAGCGAGTTCCTCACCCCGCCGGCCCCGGCCTCCAAGCCCACCGGCATCTTGCGCGCGTTGCCCCCGCCAAACCTCTCGTAGAAGATGCCCTGCTGCTGCGGAGGATGCACCTTGCCCATGTTCACCATGCCCGTGGTCCTGGGCACGGCCGGGCTGCCGGGGAAGCTGCTGCCGCCGGGCACCTGGCGGCCAGAGCCGTAGTGGGGAAGCTGGGCGCCCGCCTCGGAAGGGGAGAAGACGGGCATGTCGAAGTGAGGGTCGCCCTGGTAGTTGTAGTCCATCGAGTCGACTGGTGGCTGGGTGTGCAGGCGCCGCTGCTCCAGCCCTGGAGCCTCGGAGGGGGCGGACGAGGGCAGAGCGTGGAAGGAGGCGGCTCGGTTGGGAGACTGGTCTAGAGGGAGGCACGGCGTGTGGCTGGAAGCCGGGGTATGGTGCTGATGGTAGTCCGTCAGGGTGCCCGCTCTGCCGGGGCCGGCCGGCGCTTGTTGATGTTGCTGTTGCTGCTGCTGCTGTTGCTGAGACGGCGGCTGCTGTTGCTGTTGCTGCTGTTGCTGTCCGAAAGCTTCGCCGCCCCCTCCGCCCGCGTTCTCTCCCATCGCGTCGTAGCTCTCCCCGAAGCCGGGCGTCTGGCCGCTCAGGGGGTTGCTGGCGTAGCCGGGAGCCGCCAGCAGCCGCCCCCCATGCAGGCACGAAGGGCTGGGCTCCGAGCCGCAGAAGGCGCCGCTGTACTGGTGGTGAGGGTGGGCGTGAGGGTGATGGTGTTGGTGCCCGTTCGGGTAGTAAACGTGGGCCGCCGGGGCTGGTGCTTGGCTCTGGGGCTGTGGCGGAGGGGGCGGCGGCGGCGGCGGCTGGTGCAGCTCCGAATGGCCCCGCGGGTGGAAGGGGTACTGGTCGCCGCCAAGCCCCGGGCTCATGCCCATGGATAGCATCGGGGGCTCGTTGAGACCGCTGATCCCCTGCTCTCCCATTGATGAGCCGCCGCCGCCACCACCACCTGCGCCGCCGCCGCCGGGGAACCCCGGCCCCTTATAATGCGTCGACATACCCAAGGCCGCCTGACCAAAGTTACGTTCCGCTCCTTGGCCACTGCTTCTGCTGAACTGATTCAGCCCGAACATACTTCCCGAAGCCCCGGTCAGTACAGCATGGCAGCCCTGCCCCGGAGATATCTTCGCTCTCTCAAACACAGTGTAGGAAAAGCACAGCGATTACAAGCTACTAAAATAGCCCAGGTCAAGATGAACCACAAAAGTAACGCGGGGTGTCAGGATTCAACAATCCGCTCGATCCAATGTCCGGGGATTATTGTTATTATTATTTTTGTTTAAATGCCTCAAATACAACGAGAAGGATTCGCGGCAAAACTCACCCTGGCCGGTACCACACTGTAAATGCACTCTCTCAGTAATGTCACTCCAGCCTTCATGGTTGGTTCTTTAAAAAAAAATAATGCTTGGGATTTTACTATTTATTCTGAATTTCCACACTCTCTCTCTCTCTCTCTCTGTCCGTTGGGTTTAGCAGGAGGAATGATATCTGCCGGCAGTTCTGGGCTGTTGGATGGTGTTTCGTCCCTCTTGTTGTGCAGCGGTAGTCCAGAGGAGGAGAAGCGGGGGGGGGGGGGGGGGGGGGGGGGGGGGGGGGGGGGGGGGGGGGGGGAGCACTCACTGACTGCTCACGCCGGCTCCAAACTTGCAGGCATCAGGACACTTCAAACCTCCCGAGCAAGCAATCCCGACTGCGATATTCTGCTTGCAGCCTTCGATCCCATGCAACAAATGCTGGTCCACAGCACGAGAGTGAGTGTGAGGATTGCACAGTTCGCCTCTCGCTCTCTCCCTGTCTCTGTCTGTCTGTCTGTGTGTGTGTCTCGATGGCTGGTGCTGGCGAGAGGTACACAAGCTGATCTCATCCCCCGGAAAGCCAGCAACAAGTTTGCATACTGCTGTCTGCAATCAATTTCAGCCATTATTCCTCCGCCAATCAATGGTACGCATGCTCCTAGTCAAAGGGAGGGGCTTGGAGTTTAAGGTGGACCAGCGCCTCGTCCCCTCCCTGCGGAGAGAGAGAGAGAGAGAGAGACAAAGAGGAGAGGGGCACAAAATAGAGCCGGGGAGAGAGAAGAGAATGAGGGGGGAGAGGGGGGAAGGGGAGGAAGGAGGGAAGGAAGGAGAGGAGGGGGGGAGAAGGAGAGGGGGGGAGATGGAGAGAGGGAGAGATGGGGAGGGAGAGAGATGGGGGAGAGAGGGAAGAGGGAGAGGAGATAAAATGGGAAAGGGGGAGTGGAGAGACTTGAGGGGGGCGGGAGAGAGGGGGAAAGGGGAGAGTGGCGGAAGGGAAGAGAAGGGGAAGGAGAGAAAGGGTGAGGGGAGAGAGAGGGGGGGGGAGAGAGGGGAAGGGGTGAGCAAGGTGAGAGGCGGGGATTATCTATAGAGTAACATGGGATCTAGATTTGGAGGCAAACTGGTCAGATAGGGCTTATCAATGCCTATATACGGCAACGGCAGCAGCAATTGGAACAATATTGCCTGACTGTAATCAGAATGTTTTAAATAGCAGTATCCGTCAATGTATACATTTCCCCCCTAAAACAAGAATCTGTTGGCGAAGGAAGTTGAAGACGACTTCGATTTAAAACAAAATGGGAAAGGCTGCGTGTCGCGGGTTGGTTTAACAGAACATTTCGTCCCCCGATGTACAAGAGCCGGAATTGACATTTGTTGTGTCTGCCCGTTTCCCACGTAGAATAGGGAATTAAATTATTGTTAACGCTGTGAAACTCTTGGCGAGGAATTAATAACAATCTTCCCCCGAGAGAGGGTGTCTAGTAGCAGGAGAGTGCAGTTACTATTTCAGTTATAATCAAGTTATTACAACCCTTCCCTCCCCCTCACCCCCCCCCCCCCCCCACACACACACACACACACACACACACACACACACACACACACTTTTGAAGAAGCGAAGCAAGCCCCCGATAATTAAAAATATATTCCAAGCCCGGCGATGCCTCCTTAAACAACCCAATTAGTCTTCGGGGGCCAACGAATGCAATTCTGTTGTGATGCTAAAATCAATAGTGCAATTTAATATCTCCTCACTTTATGAAATATTTATGCCAATAACCTCTAGTTAAAATGTTTAAACCTTTATGTGATCCGAACACGGAGCGGGTGGAGGCTGGAAATTCATCCCCGCGATTAGACAGACAGACGGACAGACAGAGACACAAGGCAAAAAGACTCTTCCTCGCCGCAAACCGACCGTCCTCAGAGAGCAGATTCCCTGCGAACGGCCATCGAACGCCAAGGCAGCAACTTCAATTCAATAATTCCAGCTATTAATACAATAAAATTAAATGGCCATGAATTTAAATACTCCCAGGTCTGCCCCGTTTATGTCTAGGTAAACATAATTAATTCTCCACAATGCACGCTCGGTTCCAAGCCAATCCCTCCCCCTCCCTCAGTTGCAAAACCGGACCAACATTTTATTTTTTTGTATGTAGAAAGTTTATAAACGGCGAAGTTGTAATTGACCCAAAGCCGTGTCCTGGAGCCAGAAGCGGACGGTAGTTATTGTATGGCAGTGGGGTTTTTTTCTTTGAACGAATCTATGCTCTGGTGTTATGGAATCCAAGAAGCTGAAGCTAGTGATTAAATATTGATTCTGTGTAATTAGTTTTCATGTGGGCTATCCGCGTGGTGATGTTTTTGGGTATTGAGTAACAGCGTCGAAATGAACTTCGACACCGAAATTATTAGTTAGGATGTGACAGGCTGGGATAGATTTGAACGAATTTGCATTGTGATCTAGCAGCGAGAAACAGATTCGGAATCAAACATTTCCAAAGACGCCCATTCTAAACCTCTTTTATTTATTTAGCGCTTCGGGTTCGATAGGGTAGAGAATGGTTTAAATACTTATCTGCAACCGATTGTGTACAAATGTTTGTATTAAAATAATATTTGTAGATAAATATATGAGCAAACCAACACCAAAATAAACAGTCGGGGTGTGTGTACATACACCGCGGGCGAATTCCATCACTTGCCAGTTATAAATCGCAAGAGTGAGATTTTTATTTAAAATATTAATTGTAAAACAGCCCTGAGAAGTTTAACTGCAATTCGTTCCGATCGATCAGAATTCTTAATTCCCCATTCATTCCCAACTCTTTCATTTACTATTGATGTAGCAACCCTAGGATATAGTTCGGGAGACGCAATGAACATAAATACTCGTATATTGTTGGACGTATTTAGCCGAGAGACAATTATAGAACAAAATATATCTCTCTGTTTGTGGGGAGAGGCGCCGTTTACTTGTTCCCCGCCCGCCCTCTTCTCTCGCACACAATGCGCTGGTCTCTGCCGTTCTAACACGGACACTACGCTTTGCACACGTGAATATTGCCATCTTGTGGCCTTCGTTGGAATACTCCACAGAGAGAGAGAGAAAGAAGATCTGATGTCTTCAAAACATGAAGGCGAGTAAAATAACACAGCCTGGCATCAAGAAAGTGTAGCTCCATCATTTTATTTTAACACCAGTTGATGGTGTAGTTATGAAACTTGCTGCCGCTTTACTCATGAAGTCACAGAGCTGCTGTCCAGCACAGAAACATGACCTTATGTCCACTTTGTCCATGTCACTAACCCAAGACAAGTTGGCATCTTGGGCCAGTCCCCTTGGTCCCTATTTGGCCCATTTCCCTCTAAACCCGTCCTAACCATATATCTGTCCAAATGAATTATACAAGTCACAATTTGAGTTAGATAGAGCTCTAGGGGCTAGTGGAGTCAAGGGATATGGGGAGAAGGCAGGCACGGGTTATTGATAGGGGACGATAAACCATGATCACAATGAATGGCGGTGCTGGCTCTAAGGGTCGAATGGCCTCCTCCTGCACCTATTTTCTATGTTTCTATGTTTCTAATTGTATCCGCTTCTATAGCTTCCTCTGGCAGCTCGTTCCAGATACATACTATGGTCTGAGTGAAAAAGTTGCCCCGAGGTCTCTATAAATTTCTACTCTCTCGCCTTAAGCCTGTGGCCTCTAGTTTTAGAATCCTCTACTTTGGGAAAAGACTGTGAGCATTCACTTTATTCATCACCTGTGAACCCAGCAATTTGTTAAAGGGGAATTGGTGTCTTGTTTGGGCTAATACCCAAATGTCTAGGAGTTGCCTCAAAAAGGCAGCTACCATCATCAGGAACCCACACTCATTTCACTCCTGCCAACGAGAAGAAGATATAGGAGCCTGCAAATTGTAACTTCCAGGTTCAGGAATAGCTTCTTCCCTGCAGCCATCAGGCTCTTAAACATTATTACCTCCAAATATGCTCTGAACTACATAGATGGGGGCACAGCTTTGGTATTTTCCCACTATTGTAGTTTGTTTGTTTGTTTTTATATGTATGTATGTATGTATGTATGTATGTATGTATGTATGTTTGTGTGTGTTTATGTATGTATGTGTATATACAGTGCCTTCCATATTGCTAAAGACCCATTATTTATTTATTTGCCTCTGTACTCCACAATATGGGATTTGTAACAGAAAAAAATCACATGTGGTTAAAGTGCACATTGTCAGATTTTATTAAAGGCCATTTTTATACATTTTGGTTTCACCATGTAGAAATTACAGCTGCGTTTATATATAGTCCCCCCATTTCAGGGCACCATAGTGTTTGGGACACGTGGCTTCACAGGTGTTTGTAATTGCTCAGGTGTCCCAAAGTCTTTCCTCTGGTCTTTCCATCACCTTTGGAAACTTTTATTGCTGTTTATCAACATGAGGACCAAAGTTGTGCCAATGAAAGTCAAAGAAGCCATTATGAGTGAGAAACAAGAATAAAACTGTTAGAGACATCAACCAAACCTTAGGCTTACCACAATCAACTGTTTGGAATATCATTAAGAAGAAAGAAAACACTGGTGAGCTTACTAATCGTAAAGGGACTGGCAGGTCAAGGAAGACCTCCGCAGCTGATGACAGAAGAATTCTCTCTATAATAAAGAAAAATCCCCAAACACCTGTCCGACAGATCAGAAACACTCTTCAGGAGTCGGGTGTGGATTTGTCAATGACCACTGTCCGTAGAAGACTTCATGAACAGAAATACAGAGGCTACACTGCAAGATGCAAACCACTGGTTAGCCGTAAAAATAGGATGGCCAGGTTACAGTTTGCCAAGAAGTACTTAAAAGATCAACCACAGTTCTGGAAAAAGGTCTTGTGGACACATGAGACAAATATTAACTTATATCAGTGATGGAAAGAGCAAGTATGGAGGAGAGAAGGAACTGCCTAAGATCCAAAGCATACCACCTGATCTGTGAAACACAGTGGTGGTGTTGTTATTGGCCTGGGCATGGATGGCTCACTTATCGTCATTGATGATACAACTGCTGATGGTAGTAGCATAATGAATTCTGAAGTGTGTAGACACAATCTATCTGCTCAAGTTCAAACAAATGCCTCAAAACATTGGCCGGCATTCATTCTACAGCATCACAATGATCCCAAACATCCTGCTAAAGCCCTAAAGGAGGATTTCAAAGGTAAAAAATTGTAAATTCTTGTGTGGCCAAGTCAATCACGTGACCTGAACCCAATTGAGCATGCCTTTTATATGCTGAAGAGAAAACTGAAGGGAACTAGCCCCCCCAAACAAGCATAAGCTAAAGATGGCTGCAATACAGGCCTGGCAAAGCATCACCAGAGAAGACACCCAGCAACTGGTGATATCCATGAATCGCAGACTTCAAGCAGTCATTGCATGCAAAGGATAAGCAACAAAATACTAAACATGACTACTTGTATTTACATGACATTGCTGTATCCCAAACATCATGGTGCCCGGAAATGGGGGACTATGTATAAACACTGCTGTAATTTCTACATGGTGAATCCAAAATGTATAAAAATGGCCTTTATTAAAATCTGAAAATATGCACTTTAACCACGTGATTTTTTTCTATTACAAATCTCAATTTGTGGAGTATAGAGGCAAATAAATAAATGTAGGTCTTTGTCACAAACATTATGGAGGGCACGGTATGTGTGTATATATATAGTGTATGTATAACTGTATAACCTAGACAGTGGAAGTCACCGGGGGAAGACCCAGTTCCACAAACACTCTCCACCCGAGAGGCAACAACCCACATCTTGACTGAGCTTTCACAGGAATGGCTGTTTCCTGATTGGGAAATGTAATTCATTGTGGTTCAATTATTAACTCAGAAGCTGGGCCAAGGTGTGGGTGATGAAGGGCGATGAGTGAAGCTAGGGTGAGGTATGAGTGAAGAGGGGCCATGAGTGAACCTGGGGTTAGGTGTGAGTAAAGGGTAAAGGGGGGGAGGGGAGGATTCAGAGCTATCCATCAGAATTGATATGTGACTGATTTTTATTTAAGCAAAGGAAAATTTCTATCTGAATGAAGTTAAGTTTGAGTGAGGTGCTGGCAGGCATATGGAGATTCTGCAGGAAGTGATCGACTTCCTGCCCACAGGAACAAGGGAGGAAGCTGCAGAATGACCTTGGGTATGATTTGTACGCAGGTGAACACTGGCAGATTGATTTTAATGCGGTAGATTTAAAATGCCAAGTGGTACCCACAGAAAGAAAAATGTAGACTACACCTTTCTCACAAAGCAGAGACAAGGGTGAAAAGGCCACGAGGTCGGTGCAGATGCAACGTGAAACATGTCCACACAACACAGAGGGCTGATCAACAAAACCTGCACGATGTTAGCTAGAGAGTGAAAATGCAGCAAATACTCAGCAGGTCAAGCAGTACGTGGGGGGAAAGAAGCAGAGTTAATATGAGGGGGAACTTCTTTACTCAGAAAGTGGTAGCGGTGTGGAATGAGCTTCCAGTGGAAGTGGTGGAGGCAGGTTCATTGGTATCATTTAAAAATAAATTGGATAGGCATATGGATGAGAAGGGAATGGAGGGTTATGGTATGTGTGCAGGCAGGTGGGACTAAGGGGAAAAAAAGTTGTTCGGCACGGACTTGTAGGGCCGAGATGGCCTGTTTCCGTGCTGTAATTGTTATATGGTTATATGGTTAATGCAAAATGAAAGTTAAACAAAACATGCTGAAAATCTGAGATGGATAATAGTAAACACTGGAAACACTCGGCAGGTCGGGCGGCATCTGTGGAAGAGACACAATTGTGATGAAGGGGCCCCAACATGAAATTTTCATCCTGTTTCTCCTTCCGTAGAAGTGACGGACCTGCTGAGAGTTTCCAGGGACAGACTTAAAAATGCTGGAGTAACTTAATGGATCAGATAGCACCTCTGGAGAAAAGGAATAGGTGGCGTTTCGGGTCAAGACCCTTCCTCAGACTGAGAGTCGGGGAGAGCCAGGATTTTTTTCTTTTTTTTTGCTGAGTGAACTCAAAACTCTGATGAAAGATCATCAAAAATATTAGTTAATCATGTTACATTAGTACGGGTGTCAGGGGTTATGGGGAGAAGGCAGGGGAACGGGGTTAGTAGAGGCAGATCAGCCGTGATTGAATGGGGCAGGTACACAAAAATGCTGGAGAAACTCAGCGGGTGCAGCAGCATCTATGGAGTGAAGGAAATAGGCAACGTTTCGGGCCGAAACCCTTCGTCAGACTTGACAATGGCGTAGACTTGATGGGCCGAATGGCCTAATTCTACTCCAATCACTTATGACCTTGTGTTCATCTCTGCATAGATGCTGACTGACCCATTGAATATTTCCCACATTCTCCATTTTTATTTCATATTTTAGCATCTGTATTTTTTGTCTTTACTTTTCATAATGCCATCAACACTGGAGAACGTGAGTGAGTTTGGGTGGTGAGCTCGTTTCTAGGAAATGGCAAAGACTAGAGGGCACAGCTTTAAGGTGAGAGGGGCAAAGTTTAAAGGAGATGCGCGAGGCAAGACTTTTTTACACTGGAGCCTGGAGCGTGCTGCCAGGGGTGGTGGGTGCCTGGAGCGTGTTGCTAGGGGTGATGGTGTTTAATAGTCTTTAAGATTTGCACATGGATGGAGGGAATGGAGGGATATGGATCATGTGCAGGCAGAGGTGATTTAGTTAAATTGGCATCATGTTCGGCATGGACATTGGGGGCCAAAGGACCTGCTCTTGTGCTGCACTGATCTATGTTCTGTATTCTATGAAATAATGGAGGCATAATACCACCAGGGGCAATCTAGAAGTCACAAGCTTGCTTCGTAGCTGGTGGACTGAGTTATGAAGAAAGACCGGAGAAACATAAGCTCTCAAATGTAGACGTGTCTGGAAAGTGAGTTAGTTATTTAGAATTATTAATGGTGCATTGAAACTTGGATCACAATGTTAATTTAAATTCAAACATAAAAACCTATGATTGCTGGACGTCTTTTGCAAGAACAAGAGTTACTTAACTATTCAGCAATTCAGGCAGCATTTTGGGGAGAAAAGGGAGTTAATACTAATCCTAAACTAGGGTACTGTCTGTTTCACCTCTACCACGGACATTGGACTTTGCCTAAGGAACTGATGAGCAACAATGCTGAGACTATATTCCGCACTCCGTATCTTCTACCTAATGTACTTGAGTTTGATTTGATTGTATTTATGCATATACACATGACAATAAAAAACCTAAACCTAAACTTAAGTCAATGGTCTTTTTTTGTTAGAATCTGGACAGGTTGGAAAGGTAGCAACTATACGCACACAGAGAGATAAGCATGAAGGTGATACAAGGAGAGATGGAATGTAGGAGAAGTTGAAGAAACAAAGGTGCAAGGCAGCAGGGAATGGGAACAGGAGAGGTGAGTAAGGGCAGAGAGTGGGATGGGTGTTGGAGCTGCTGCCTCACCGCTCCAAATGCCCAGGTTCAATGCTGACCTCTGGTGAGAGGTGCAATGGCAGGAACACTGGCTGTTTGATTTGTTTACCTTCCCTGTCTAATGTCAACATGGACAACTTGTGGCCAATAACATCCAGCAATTCACAGGCCAATCGACCTGAACCAAGAAAGCAGTATTTGATGCACTTGCAGTAAACATTGTTTCCCTTTATCCTGTATCTCTAAACTGTAGGCGGCTCACTTGTAACCATGTACAGTCTTTCCGCTGATGAGATAGCACGCAACAAAAAGCTTTTCACTGTACCTCGATACACATGACGATAAACTAAACAAAACCAAACTAAACAGTCATCCCTATTCTCTACCTTCCTCACAGTCCAACAGCAAGAGAAATTCAGCAAGAGAATAGAAAGGCATTTTCCGGTGTATGATATTATTAAATTATAATATTACACGATATTACACGTTAAAAAGTGCAATAAATAGAGCCCCACTTTAATTTTGTATATATAGTTCTGGTTTACTTACACAAGGAAGATGTTACTTGGCTTACAGAGAGCACCAGCTTGGTTCTTGGTATAGGGGCTTGACCTGTGAGTGATTGATCAGATTGGGCCTCTTTTCACTGAGTCATAGAGTCATCGAACATAGTCATCCCAACTCTTCCATGCCGATCGAGATGCCCCCTCTAAGCTAGTCCCACATGCCTGCATTTGGCCCATATCCCTCTAAGCTTTTCCAACGTGTTGAGTTTCAGGTAATGAGAGGTGATCTTGTTAGCTCGTGCAAAGTTCTAGTGGGGTTAGACAGGGGAGAAGCAGGGGTGATGTATCTCCAACCAAGGTGTCTGGAACCAGGGGTCACTGTCACAACATAAACAGTTGGCCATTCCACACTCCAAAAAGATCTCAATCAAAGGCCAACGTCTTTGGAATTCTCTTTGCCAAGGGGTAACTTTTTCACACAGGGTGGGTGTATGGAACAAGCTACAAGGAGGTAGTTGATGTTGGGACTATCCCATCGTTTAAGAAACAGTTGGACAGGTACATGGATAGGACATGTTTGGAGGGTTATGGACCAAGTGCAGGAATGTGGAACTAGGGTAGTTGGGATATTGTTGTCCGGTATGGGGCGAGTTGGGCCGAAGGGCCTGTTTCCACACTGTATCATTCTATGACTCTATGACTCTGTGAGGGATGAGGAGAAGTTTATTTAGGACAGAGATTGATAGATGTTTGGATATTAAGGAATAAAGGGGAATATGAGGTTGGTGACGCTGAGGCAAAGAGCAATGATGATCTTACTCAACGGTGGTGATGGCATGAGAAGTCAAATCAGTTTAGTTTATTGTCACGTGTACCGAGGTACAGTGAAAAGCTTTTGTTGCGTGCTATCCAGTCAGTGGAAAGACCATGATTACAATCGAGCCATTAACTGTGACTAGACACATGATAAAGGAATAATGCTCTGTGCAAGTTAAAGCCAGTGAAGTCCGACCAAAGGTAGTCCAAGGGTCACCAATGAGGTAGGTAGTTCAGGACTGCTCTCTAGTTGTGGTAGGATGATGATTCAGTTAGCTGATAACAGACGGCAACTCTGCTGCTGCTTCTCATGTTATTGATGTCATATGTATTATTACAGCACAAAGTTCAAACACCAACGATGTGCCCCATCCGTAGATCCCAGCCATGTTTAACTATTAACTCGGGTTGATTCGAGCAAAGCTCAATAACAGCTGATGAATCGTTAACACAGAGAGTTAGCACTGGTGACATTGACTTACTGCTGCCCTCGACAGGGGAAGTCACACGCATCGCCCATCCTCATGGGAATGCCGCCTGTCACACCGTCGCTAGGCAAGTGCCAACGTTAGTGGCAGCGCAGGATGCCCGTCGCGTCAACAGGCAGTTGGCACGAACCCAGCTTCACCGCCGTTCACTCTTCCTGGTGAGGACAACCAGGAAAATAGGAACAAACCCGAAGCCACCCGAGACGGTCCCTCAGAAATCAACAGGCAGTAAAGCAAAATCCTGGCGGCGTCTGGAATGTGAGATGTGTGCCAGAGCGTGGAGTAAATCCCCGGCTCTGCCAGGTGTCTGTGGTCATTCCAGCTCTCGGAGCAGATGTCATCCATTCCTCTGGCCAGTCAGTCTCCAGCTTCCTCGGCAGCAGCCACTGAGTTATGGCTTTCAAGGAGAAACGGGCAGAGTCACAGCATTCACCCCCCACCACACACACAAAAACTAAACACTGTGAAACATTGCCAACATCTTACTTAATAGAAATGGAATTTGTCTCAACATGTCAGTATAAATACGTGGTTCTGCTTGCCTGACTTCGGAGTTAAACCTGGAATTTTCTATTTAAGAATTCCTGTACAAGACGTCGGTGAGCCCGCATTTAGAGTAGTGTGTTCAGTTCTGGGCATCTTGTTATAGGAAAGATGCTGTCAAGCTGGAAAGGGTACAGATACGTTTTACAAGGATGTTGCCAGGGCTCGAGGGTGTGAGCTATGGGGAGAGAGGATGAGTAGGCTGGGACTCTATTTCTTGGAGCGCAGGAAGATGAGGGGTGATCTTATTGAGGTGTATAAAATCATGAGGGGAATAGATCGGGTAGTTGCACAGAGACTCTTGCCCAGAGTAGGTGAATCAAGGATCAGAAGACCTAGGTTTAAGGTGAAGGGGAAAAGATTTAACAGGAATCTGAGGGGTAACTTTTGCACATGAAGGGTGGTGGGTGTCTCATGTCGTGATGGAAGGGTGATGGAATCTCATGTAGACAGGGTGGTAAAGAAAGCTTTTGGTGTGCTGGCCTTTATAAATCAGAGCACTGAGTATAGAAGTTGGGATGTAATGTTAAAATTGTACAAGGCATTGGTGAGGCCAATTCTGGAGTATGGTGTACAATTTTGGTCGCCTAATTATACCCCATGAGAAGGAGCACAGGAAGGAGATGGAGAACATAGTGACATGGTGTCAGACTAATAACCGGCCCCCCCCCCCCCCCCCCCCCCCCCCCCACCCCCCCCCCCCCCCCCACCCCACTCCGCACACAAATGTCAGCAAGGCGAAGGAGCTAATTGTTGACTTCATGAAGCATGGTGGTACATGCATTTAACAATGGTGGGCAAGTGGAAATGGTTGAAAACTTCAAGTTCCTTGGCGTTAATATTCCCAATGATCCGTCACGGACCAACCACGTTGATGCGAAAGCCAAGAAAGCAGACCAACGCTACTTCCTGAGCAGACTGAGGAAATTCAGCATGTCTCCAGTGACTCTTGCATGACTATACAGATGTACTGTAGAAAGCATACTGTCGGGCTGCATCACAGCTTGGTCTAGGAACAGCTCTGCCGAAGAGTCGTAGACGTAGCCCAGTCCAACACACAGCCCAGACTTCCCACCATTGACTCAATCTACACTTCACGCTGCATTGAAAACGCAGCCAGCATAATCAAAGACCTGTCCCCACCCCGGTCATTCCTCCTTTTCCCCTCTCCCATCGGCAGAAAGTACAATAGTTTGAAAGTGCGCACCACCTGACTCAGGAACAGCTTCTTCCTCCCTGTTATCAGGCTTCTGGACGTTCTTTCCACAAGTTAGGGTACTGTTCGATTCACCTGTACCCCATTGCCGATAGTAGACTTTGTCTTTTGAACTGATGTGCTACGATGTGCTACAATGCTGAAAACTATATTCTGCACTCTATATCTTCTGCTTTGATATCTCTTCTGCTTTGCTCTGTCCATTGTATTTAAGTTTGTCTTTATTGTATTTATGCATGGTATTATTTGATCTGTTTGGACACCATGCAAGGCAAAGCTTTTCAATGTACCTCGGTACAGGTGACAATAATAAACCCTGAGAGTTCTTGCTTCATTTGTGAGCTTGGACTATTTTGCAGTGGAGTGTTCGTCACAAGGAACCTAATCTCACCTGATCATAAGGTCATAAGGCAATCAATTCAGCCCATCAAGTCTACTCTGCCATTCAATCATGGCTGATCTACCTCTCCCTCCAAACCCTATTCTCCTGTCCTCACCCCATGCGCTCTGACACCTATACTAATCAAAAAATTATCTATCTCTGCCTTAGAAATATCCACTGACTTGGCCTCCGCAGCCTTTTCGTGCCACAGATTCACCACCCTCCGACTAAATAAATGTATCCTCGGAGAGCTCTTGCTTCATTTGTGAGCTTTGACTATTCTCAGTTCGTCACAGGGAACCTAATCTCACCTGATGTACATGTACACTGAATTATCGATGAGTCATTAATTATAATCACAACTGTGACACTCTCCCAGCACGTTCATGGCGAAATGGCAGTTTTCATAGCACCGATGCTCCTCAGAGCGGAGATGTGCACTGCTTCTGAGACTTGTAGAATAGCATATCGAGCTTCAGCTATTAATCCCCGTTTCCTCACCCGTTAATAAACAGCAGCTTCAACAACTTCTTTAGATACAAAAGCAAAACACTTGGGTTGCTGAGAATCCAGACATGAAAATGTTTAACACAAAATGCTGGAGTAACTCAGCGGATCAGGCAGCATCTGGAGTGCATGGATAGATGACGTTTTCGGTCGGGACCCTTCTTCCGACAGTTCAGACAGTTCATCTTCTTTTCGTAAACCAGCAGTTGCAGTTTGTTGCGTCTAAATGCGAGACACAGTCAGCAGGATAGACACTATCTGTGATAGTTCATAAGCTCATACATTATAGGAACAGTATTAGGCCATTCGGACTATCAAGTCAATCATGGCTGATCTATCTTTTCCTCTCAACCCCATTCTCCTGCCTTCCCCCCATAACCCCAAATACCCATATCATCAAGAATCTGTCAACCTGCCAAGTACAAATACAAAGCCCCAGGTTCTCCCATCCTTTTCAAGTATATATCATCACACCAATGTATTCAAGGTTAAAGACAGCTAAGGGACAGAAATACTCGCAGTTCTGAATCAGAAGATACCTAGATCAGGAGTCATTCCGAAGACTTAAGGGCCTGTCCCACTTGGCCGTGTATCGCGACATTTACGCGACCTGCTAGCGTGTGGGTAGCGTGTAAGTAGCGCGTGGGTAGCGTGTGGGTAGCATGTGGGTAGCGCGGGACGGGCGCATGGAGTGGTGTGGAGGAGTGTGGCGTGGTGTGGCGTGGAGGAGTGTGGAGTTCGTCCTGCACAAAATC
>NC_073401.1:17676018-17816018 GCF_028641065.1 Leucoraja erinaceus
GCTGGAATTCAAAATGTTAAATGATTTAAATGTTATTTAATGAACATGCCCTAGGTCTAGGTTTTAAATGGCGAAAGCCGTGCTGACAATTGTGTTGTGGCTTCAGTGACTGGTTTACAGGTAAAGTGCAGCAGAGAGTTTACTTTGTGGGCCCTGTCTCTGACTTCTACATGGCTTTCTCACCTGGCCTCCCCTCCTCTCCCCACAATCACCGCCAGATCCCGTTGTAACAGAAGTTATAAAGTCCTGCAGTAACTCAGTGGGTCAGGCAGCATCTCAGGAGAACATGGATAGGTGACGTTTTGGGTCGGGACCCTTCTTCAGACCCTCTGTTGGAATCGGCCAGTTATACATGGACTTGGACGACAAGCAAAAGTCTGCCGATGGTAGCATGCTGCAGCACCCCAGCTGTGCCAGAGGACCTGTTTCTGTACTTTAATTTTTGTTTTTTGTTTTGTTTCAGTTTTTCAATTTTAGTTTTAGAGATACAGTGCGAAAACAGGCCCTTCAGCCTACTGCGTCTGCACCGACCAGCGATCCCTGCACATTAACTATCTTACCTGGGGTCAAGGAAAGAGCGTTCACGTCGCAGCCCTGTTTCCACCAATCTTTCCACCACCACGCACAAGAAGCACAAGAAGCAACAAGACAGACACCGTTGTATGCAGATGCCGAGAAGTGTGTTCAGCTCTGGCTGAACAACTTCTAATCTTGTGTGGGGACTCGATAAGAAGGAGAACTATCTTACCTGCACACGCTAGGGACAATTTACACTTGTATCAAGCTAATTAACAAACAGACCTGTACGTCTTTGGAGTGTGGGAGGAAACCGAAAATGTCGGGGAAACCCAACGCGGTCACGGGGAGAACGTACAGACAGCATCCACAGTCGGTATGATTGTGTTTTTAGTTTGTTTGATTGTTTGTCTTTTGCACAAAAGTCCGTGAGCATTGCCACTTTCATTTCACTGCACATCTCGTATGTGTATGAGACAAATAAACTTGACTTGACTTGACTTGACCTGGGTCTCCGGCGCTGTAATCGCTGTGAAGCAGCAACTTTGCCGCTGCGCCATCGTGCTGCCCCTTTAAGACTCAATGATTCTTTGATGGTTTGGGGAACTGTGTCTTCATAGAATAGAATACGTTTATTGTCATTGCACAACATTGTGCAACGAAATTCCATTGCATCTCCTTCGGTTTGAAAAGAACAAACACAACAGCACATATGTGTTACTCGCACCGGTAGACTAAAAAATAGTTTCTACCCATGTGCGATAAAAGAGCTTAACTCTAACAGAGAACACTGGGGAAGCAAAATATAATTCTGGGTGCAAGATAATGCGAAATATTATTTTAAAATATTTTTTTTTTTTTTTTTTTTTTTATTGATATATGTATTAAAAAAAAAAAATTAAAAATATTTTAAAAGAATATTTCGCATTATCTTGCACCCCGAATTATATTTTGCTTCCCCAGTGTTCTCTGTTAGAGTTAAGCTCTTTTATCGCACATGGGTAGAAACTATTTTTTAGTCTACCGGTGCGAGCCACATATGTGCTGTTGTGTTTGTTCTTTTCAAACCGAAGGAGATGCAATGGAATTTTGTTGCACAGTGTTGTGCAATGACAATAAACGTATTCTATTCTATGAAGACACAGTTCCCCAAACCATCAAAGAATCATTGAGTCTTAAAGGGGCAGCACGATGGCGCAGCGGTAGAGTTGCTGCTTCACAGCGATTACAGCGCCGGAGACCCAGGTCAGTAATACACATATCAGTAAAAAAAAAAAAAAAAATTAAAAATATTTTAAAAGAATATTTCGCATTATCTTGCACCCAGAATTATATTTTGCTTCCCCAGTGTTCTCTGTTAGAGTTAAGCTCTTTTATCGCACATGGGTAGAAACTATTTTTTAGTCTACCGGTGCGAGCCTTCAGAGACCTGAATCGCCTCCCAGAGGGTAGCAGAGTGAAAAGGGTGGGATGTGTCCAGATTGGCCGGGTGGGATGTGCCCTGCTTGATGTTTGTGGCCTGGCGCAAGCATCGGGCCCTGTATACTTCATCCAGGGAGGGCAGTTGAGCGTTTGTGATGCTCTGTGCAGTTTTTATAACTCTCTGCAGCGCCCTCCTCTCAGCCACAGTGCAGCTAGCAAACCACACCAGGATACCACAGGAGAGGATACTTCCCACGGTGCACTGGTAGAAGGACAGCAGCAGCGGCCGTGAACATCATGGCCCAAACAATAAGGTTTTGAACGAGCCCAAAATAAAACCAGATCACCGCACGATGTGTCTTTGAAAACATAGACTTGTAATTTTCCACTTCTACTGATACAAAGTTCCACAGCTTCTAACTGTGGTGAAGGATAAAATGGGCAATGGCGGATCCACAGCACGTAAGCCTTGCCTAGACTTTGCATTGAAATCCAAAGTAGGGTCATGAAATAATGGGTGTCGAAACTGAACAAACAAATCTTATCTCATTGCCAAGATTCAGAAATTAAAGTTTTCACATGTTTGCATCAACAAGACATCACCCCTCCCTGTCCCCACACCTCTAGTTCTCCAACTGGTCTCACTGTCCTCCTCATTAATTTTACTGCCTCGTAGTCAACTTTCCCCTCAGCCAACAATGAACCATTGTACATTTCCTTGATGACTGTCTGCATTGATCTGCCCTTTTCACACCTTATACGCTCTTTGTACCTGTAATGTCTTCCATAAGATCTTGCTGTGACTAGCACAATGAATACACGTCCGACATCAAGTAAAAAGGATTTAATCTGCACAACCAGGAAACTTCTAGAAGGTCACCTGACCTCAGTCACGACGCACAGGCACATTTGCCAGCTTCTGCTTTTGGCCTCAAGGGGCATTGGCATTTATATTACATATACATCACATCTCTCCCTTCACTTTAATTACATCACAATACCCTTCCATATCTCTAGTTTTCCCTTCCCCTGACTGAGTCTGAAGAAGGGTCTCGACCCGAAACGTCACCCATTCCTTCTCTCCACAAAGATGCTGCCTGGCCCGTTGAGTTACTCCAGCATTTTGTGTCAATCTTCGATGTAAACCAGCACCTGCAGATCCTTCCTACACAGGATGGTCACGGTGGCACAGTGGTAGAGTTGCTGCCTTACAGCCATCACACGCTGGAGCACTGGTGAGTAAGGCAAGGCAGCGCCTTTACCGCCTCAGGCAATTGAGGAAATTCAGAGTGTCTCAGAGGATCCTCCAGTGCTTCTACTCAGTGGCTGTGGAAAGCATCTTGTCTGGAAACATCACGATTTGGTTTGGGAACTGCTCTGCCCAGGAGAAGAAGGCTCTGCAGAGAGTAGTGCGTCCCCCAATCTTTATAGTTCAGAGCCTATTTGGAGGTTGTAGTGTTTAATAGCCTGATGGTTGTAGTGAAGAAGCTGCTCCTGAACCCGGACATTACAGCTTTCAGTTCATAAACCTTCTTCGTTTCTTTATTTTCTGCTCAAGGTTGCAGCATCTGCAGCCTTCATGTGTCCCCTTCAGAACTCATTCCTGGCTTTGTCCTGGAAATCAATAGCTGTTTACAGAGGCCAGATCCAGAGAAAGTCAAGGAAATGGAATGATGGCTTCTGAGTGTTGGGTGGATTCAAGGGCAGCAAAGAGAAGGAAACCTAAGGTGTCTCCCCAGTCGAGAATGAAGAAGGGTCTTGACCGGGAAAAAATCACCCTCTCTCTCCGCTTCCCTCCAGAGATGCTGCCTGTCCCGTTGAGTTACTCCACCGTTTTGTGTCTATCTTCAGTGTAACCCAGCACCTGCAGTTCCTTCCTACACATGCCTTCCCAGTGTTGTGATACTGCGTTAGTGTCAGCAAGGAGGGGACTGTCCACCTATTCAGTGTGTGTGCATCCACTGGAGTCAAAGCCAGTCGGAAAGCTGCCCATTGTTGCAGTTGTTGGTTTAACCTATCTCGCCTCTTACATCTTAAATAAAGTTTATGGGAAGTTATTCGTTTCGTTAGCAACATTTTTAGCCTGACTGCTGAGAGTTATCTTTCACGATCACGAACATCACACTCTGACTATTTTTAAGCTGCCGGATTTTATCTCATCTCTCCAGGATTCTCCCTCCAGTGTTTGGAAGAATATCACATCAGATTTTACTTAGATTTTCAATCACCAAGTCAATTGGCTAAGTCAGAACAAACAACCAAATAACCCTTTTCTCATCAGAACTGCCCCCTCCATCGACTCCTTTAAGTCCAGACTTAAAACCTATTTCTACTCACAAGTGTTTCTTGAGGTCGTCTGAGGGAGCGCTGTATGTATGTATTGTTAGATCTACGTACCATTGTATGTTGCATGTTAGTACTTGCAGTGATGTAAAGCACTTTGGTCAACGAGGGTTGCTTTTAAATGTGCTATAGAAATAAAATTGACTATTAATGACTGAAGAAGGGTCTCGACCTGGAAAACGTCACCCATTCCTTCTCTCCAGAGATGCTGCCAGTCCCGCAGAGTTACTCCAGCTTTTTGTGTCTATGTTCAACCCAATAATGACACTCTGCAATTAGATCCTCGCAGATAGAAGCCCACTCACTAACATCAAACAAGTCGGTGTTTAATGCTATACTTCTAAAAATAACTTTGCTGCAGCTTTTCCTTCAAGCAATCAAACGCTTTATCTTTTCTTTGGAGGATTCCAATCAGTGCTTTATACCGTTCGTGCGCTCGTCCCATATAACAGACCGCTGTGATCTGCACAGAACCACCTGCTGGGCGAGAGGAAGTGGATTGAATAATATTTTTTGCCAAATGTAATTGTACGAGCACTTGAAGGGTAACAAAGTGTGGGAGAATGGGAGAGAGCGCAGGAGTGGGGCCACTTGGATAACCTTCCACACAGCTGGCAAAGGCACAATTGGTTAAGATCTCCCACTGTGTTTATCATTCTAAAGAGTGGCGACACTTGGTGGGTTCCAGCACAGGACGGTGGATGGGATAATCACGCTTTCAATGCCGTCACAGACACTGAGCATTGACGGGTGGAGTAAAAGAAAACTTCGGAGCCATTGACTAACCTGCTCAGAGTGGCGTACAGTAAAGGCGGCAGGCTCAGGAGCTCAAAAGCAGCGGTGACCTCCCATCTACCATGCTGGAGACCCTCAGACTATCTTTAATAGGACTTTACTGGACTTTATCTTGCGCTACACGTTATTTGCTTTGACATGTGTCTGTACACTGTGGATGTGTAGGAAGGAACTGCAGAGGCTGGTTTAAATCGAAGATAGACACAAAATGCTGGAATAACTCAGCGGGACAGGCAGCATCTCTGGAGAGAAGGAATGGGTGACGTTTCAGGTCGGCACTCTTCTTCAGAAAGGAGCAGGATGAGATATCAGCCATGATCAAATGGCGGAGTAGTCTCGATGGGCTGAATGGCCTAATTTTGCTCCTATATCTTCTGGTCTGGTGACTGGTGTGGTGGGAGATGGAGATTTTTTACTACCCCTGTAAATGGCCTTGCGAGCCATTTGTGTAACGCTGGCCTGACCAAGGATGTCCACAGCCGACGAAGGAATAGAAAGTAATAGAAGTAGAAAATATTTCAGTGTGTTTGTTAACCTCTGCACAAAGCCCGCGATCTGCTGCCAGCGCTTGTTCGGAGAGCTACTACTCTGTCAGGTGTGGAGTGCTAGCAGCTACATCTGTGCTGGTAATTCCCCAAGTGCAGGAGTTGGAGTGTGTGTGTGTGCAAACTGGAGGAATGTTGCTGCCTCCATCTGCACAGCTCGCTCAGTTTCACACAGCCGCGACACGAAGCGGCGTCTCTGCTCAGAGCTAGCACTGCAATTAAGAGCTGGAGAACGGCGCACTTGGTGAAGCAGGGTGCCCCAGTGAGCAGGAGCAGGTGGATGGGGCACAGGAGGAGGCTCACAAAGCAGCTGGCTGGGTGGGGGTACGATGGAGGGGGGCTGAGATCGCTCCCATCCGCAGCTGATGAGAACAGGACTCTGATCTCTGGAGCCTATCTTAAAAACAAGCAAGAGAAATGTGCAGGAAGGAACTGCAGATGCTGGTTTAAACCGAAGCTAGACACAAACAAGCTGGAGTAACTCAGCGGGACAGGCAGCATCTCTGGAGAGACCCTTCTTCTGACAGGTCTCGACCTGAAACGACACCCATTCCTTCTCTCCAGAGAGGCTGCCTGACCCGCTGAGTTACTCCAGCTTTTTGTGTCTATCTTAAAAAAGCAGGATGCTTTCTGGAAATGAAAGATGTGCGGAGTCAAGGGGGAGCAGAGCAACTTGCTCTCTGGGTTTGTGTGCACGCTTCCAAATTCAACGCAGTGCACGGCAAGCTCATGGCAGCACCTGAGGAATGCTAGTGTCTCAGCACCCCTCGTGGACTCCATTAGGGGCGGAAATCGCTATCAAAACATGGGGGGTACACAATTTCTTGGCGACCACGCGCATGCACACACATACACATGCGAGGCTTCGGTCATGGGCCCTGTGGACAATAACATCGGGAGCTGACCAGGTTGCTAACCGACTACGAACTCCAGCAACAGCAGCTTCGTCCGCCCCTGAATCATGGGGCATGAATCGGCCCGTTTGTGAGCCTTTCATCGCCCAGCGTGGCTTAAAATCGGCCAGTCGGGGCTTCAACATCGGGAGCCTTGATCGCCTTGATGCAGCAGTTTGATTTTAAGCCGTGCCGGGCGATGAAAGGCCCTGCAAACGGGCCAATTCAGCCATTCAACAGCATCTGATACCCGCTTGAATTTTTCAAAAGCTACACTGTGATAAAAGAGAGAGAGAGAGAGAGTCTCCCCCCTTGTCTCCTTCTTGTCTCCCCCCCACCTTTCAAAACATGGGGGGAGACGAGCCCGTCCTCCCCTCCAGGATTTCTGCCTTTGCTCTTCCTGGGATGCGTTGAGGATGGAAAGAGCCATTGATGGATCTCCTGCTGCTGTGGTGGAAGCAGGGGGTGGTCACAAGTCTGAAGAAGGGTCTCGACCCGAAACATCCCCCATTCTTTCTCTCCAGAGATGCTGCCTGTCCTGTCGTGTTACTCCAGCATTTTGTGCTTATCTTCGATGTAAACTGGCATCTGCAGTTCCTTCCTGCAAACGGAGTCATACATCACGGACCAACTCTCTCATGCCAACATTTCAGCTGATCCAATTTCCTCATGCCCAGCCTATATTCCTCTACATCCTTGCTATTCATGTACCTGTCCAAAAGGCTTTTAAATTGCACCTCTCCTCAGCTTCTTCCTCCAGCAGCTCGTTCCATATGCCCGTTGTGTGGAATCATTGCCCCTCAGCTTCCAGTTATTAAATCTTTTACCCACTTGTTCTTGATTCCCCTACCCAGAAATTCTCACTTCCTGCAACTTAACAGCCCCATTAATGCAACAACACACAGATAAATATATCATCAAAAATACAATAAATGAATAACCATAATACCAGTTCATTCTGTTGAGGGTGACACGGTGGCGCAGCGGTAGAGTTGCCGCCTTACAGCGCCAGAGGCCCGGCTACGATCCTGACTACGGGTGCTGTCCGTACGGAGTTTGTACGTTCTCCTCGCAACCTGCATGGGTTTCCTCCCAACTCCAAAGCCTAATTGGCTTTGTCAAATTGTTAAAAATTGAGCCGCGCGTGTGTGGGATAACGTTCAGTGTGCAGGGATCGCTGGTCGGCGTGGATACGGTAGGCTGAATGTCCTGCTTTCACACAGTATCTCTAAACTAAATCAAACTAAAATAACAGACAACAGACAATAGATGCAGGATTAGGCCATTCGGCCCTTCGAGCCAGCACCGCCATTCAATGTGATCATGGCTGATCATCCCCAATTAGTACCCCGTTCCTGCCTTCTCCCCATATCCCCTGACTCCGCTATTTTAAGAGCCCTATCTAGCTCTCTCTTGAAAGCATCCAGAGAACCTGCCTCCACCGCCCTCTGAGGCAGAGAATTCCACAGACAGATAAACATAGCAATGCAAAACCAAAGTCTGTAGCACAACCAAAGACACAGTCCATAGAAGATCACAGTTGCTGAGGTAGTGGTTAGTGTTGTGCAGTGTTCAAAAGCCTGATATTTGCTGGGAAGAAGATGTTTAGTTTACTTTAGTTAAGAGATACAGCACAGAAACAGGCCCTTCGGCCCATCAAATTGGCACCGTCCAGCGATCCTCGCACACCAACACTAACTTTACACACACTAGGGATAATGTTTACAATTATACCAAGAGTGTGGGAGGAAACCGGAGCACCCGGAGTAAACCCACGCAGGTCACGTACAAACTCCCTACAGGCAAGCACAGATCATCAGGATCAAACCTGGGTCTCTGGCGTTGTAAATAAGGCAGCAACTCTATCGCTGTGCCACCGTGCCACCCTAGTTCCTGAACCTGATGGATTTCTCTTGCAAATGAACATCCCGTGAACTGATTGATTTTCACTGAAGCTGAAATGTGAGAAATACTTTAAGAAATACCTTGAAGCTAGATGTATCCACCCATAGGCATCTACTTCCCCTTTAAGACGGGAAGGCTGCCTTTAAGTAATAATAGTTTTGTCAGACACTGACAATTCTGAACCTCTGCTGAACTTTGTGCATTGCATTAAACAGGCAAGGTTTAACAATGTAATGTGATCCTTATTACAGTTTTTGGTTCTGTATGTCCAATCTAACCTCCGGAATATGCCCACTGTTACTGATGCAAATAATTGGAAAGGTGATAGCAGGTGGGAGTTGTCTATTCCTGATAGACCATGGATTCCATCTTCAGTTTCCTCCTCCAATTCAAGGAAATGAAGGGATATCCAGGGCAGGAAGATATTTCGAGACATGGAACACACACAAACTTTTTGTAACTGAGTTTTGCAGCTGCCTCGGACTTGATCCTACTTTTATAAGGAGCCAAAGTGTGCTTGCCTCATTAAGTTTGAGACACCCCAGTTTCCAGAGCACTCCAAGTCTAGATCAAGCACGAGCAATCTCCACATATAATTCAGGTTCCTATTTTACACACACACACTGGTTTACATTAATGCCGCTGAAATAGAGATGGTCAAAAGCTTCAAGTTCCTAAGAATAAATATCAACAGCAATTAGTCCTGGACCTGCCATACCAAACCTATGGCCAAGAAAGTACACCAATGCCTCTACCTCCTTAGAAGTCTTAGGAAGTTCAGCATGTCCCCAACAATCCTCACCAACTTCTACAGATGCGTCGAAGAAAGCATCTTATTGGGATGCATCACAACCTGGTTTGGGAACATCTCCATCCAAGACCACAAGAAATTGCAGACAGTTTTGGGCAGACCATCACACAAGGCACCCTCCCTTCCATTGACTCCATCTATACTTCACTCTGCCTCAACAAGGCTGCCAGCAAAATCAAGAACCGGTCTCATCTCAATTACTCCTTCTTCTCCCCTCTCCCATCCGGCAAAAGGTACAGGAGTTTGAAGACATACACTGTACATCAGTTTATTCCCAGCTGTCATCAGGCAACTGAACCATCCTCTCAGCAGCTAGAGTGTGGTCCTGACCTCCCATCTACCTCTTTGGGGAGAATTTTAAACTTCCGTTAATTAGACTTTATCAGACTTCAATGTTATATCTATCACTAAAATGCTGCACTCCGTATCCTTTATCTACGCACTGTGGATAACTTGACTGTATTCGTGTATAGTCTTTTTGACTAGATAACACACAAACTGTTCACTGTACCTCAGTATATGTGACAATAATAAACTAAACTAAACATTTTACTCACTAACAATGGATGAGCACATGTTGACAATTTTCTCCCTTGATATGTGAAATGTGTGGAAAGAATGAATCACTATCCCCACTCCCACCCACACAGGGCTATTGCTAACACGGTCAAAGAGAGAAGTGGCATGGAAACAGATCCTTCAGATCAACAAGATCACGCCAACCATTAACACATTTACACTAATCGACACTAATCCCACCTTCTCAACAATTCCCCCCAGATTCCACCCGCTCTCCTACATTAGGGTTAAATTACAATGCCCTATTAGTTGCTGCTCCATCTGTAGGATGTGGGAGGAAATCAGAGCCCCTAGAGGAAACTCACGTGGTCACAGTAAGAACATGCAAACACCCTGCAAAGTGAAATCGGGCAGCACCCGAGATCAGGATTGAACCCGTGTCTCCGCGCTGTCAGCCAACCCTACTGTCGCACCAGTTTTGCCAGACTCCAGAAAGGAAAAGCTAATGCAAAAATACCCAGTCACAAATGGTAAACTCCCCGTTGGATTGCAACCTTGTCTTGGTCGGGGAGCTTGTGTGTCTCAGTGACCCCTAGAGCTACACCAGTCTCCTGTTAGGATCTTCCATGCTAGACAGATCGAAGGGTAGAGGCGAGACAAAGAGCGATCCACTGGTCCTCCAGGTTGGAGGTTGAACACAGGGCTAACAACCCTGTCTCGTAAAACAAATATTACGGAAACAGCAACTGAAGGAATCAACGCTACTGAGTGGAGGACCTTTGTTGCTGCCCTACATGCCAGGAGGCATAATAGGCAGTAAGTAAGTAAGTAAGTACAAATGGTAAAGCAAAAATGTAAGTTGCAACCATAAGTTAATATCTTCCAATTACATTATTTGAGGCATGAGATTGCTGGAGAAATACTAACAGTTAAAATAAAAACGGACATCTTCTGCATTATTACAAAGTTCTCATTCCAGGACCAACACAGGTCCCACTTCAGACAAATGCAAAATTCAAAAGAAGCTTTCCACATCTCTGTCCAATATTCACTCAAAGACCCAGGCAGCATAATGTTGGTTACATATTGGGCATAGAGTCATACAGCGTGGAAACAGGACCTTCGGCCCAACTTGCCCATACCGACCAAATGGCACAGTAGACCCTGATGGGCCGAATGGCCTAATTCTGTTTCTATAACTTATGAAGTTATGAATTAAAACAAAGTTTGAGCCTCGGAATAATTTTCAAAATGCTAGGAGTTAAAACAATTACTATCATGTTAACAGGGTAACACCTGTGTTAAAGTACAGTAACATCAGACAAGTAGGTTTATGTTTCACTATTGCAAAGAGTTATTTCTGGATTGAAGCTTTCTTTCTCCTTATGGATCCTATAATTAACCCTTCTCTTCCAATCAACTAATTAAAGTCTCCCCCAATAATGAATCAATTGAGATGGGATTACATTATATTGGCACCATGTCCAGCACATACATTGTGGGACAAAAGGTCCTGTTCCTGTGCTGCACCGTTTGATGTTCCATGTAAACAGGTTTCTTTAACATGGGGAACTAATAGTGCTGAAGGAAATGAATGAGAACACCTTGAAATCATCCATACTTTTCTCACTTGTTACAACGGGTTCCAAATGCATTGTCATTTCTGAGGTAACTTCATTTCTGCAAAGCTTCTCCAATTATAATAAGACATTAGTCAGAAAGTATGTTTGGTGGTTTGAGGTGGGGGTTGATTGGTGGTGCAGCAGTAGGAAGGTCAATGGTTTCATTTTCCTTAAGTAGAATGCATCAAATTAATCAGTGCTAGCTCTGACAGTACTTGTGAAGACAAGCACTCACATCTCATTCATGTCTCCCACCAGGGTCGGGCAGCTCCCAGGCTGACAGGTGGTGTCTTGAGCTTTGAGCAACTTACAATGATGTAATCTTATCTGAAGGCAAGATAGGCCAAGTGGTACATGATCCGAGAGACAAATTAAGAAGAGAAAGTTGGAGGTGTAGTCCAGGAGCTAGGGAAAGGCTTGTGCTTTTGTTTTGTACCCTTGAGGCGAGCAGCAGTCAGACAGAGAGGTGCGTTACATCCTCCACCATAATCCAAACAAAGCCACCAGCAACTAGGGTGAGAGTTGTATAAGTTGTACAACAAGCTTTTGTTGTATAAATGCGTGCAAATAAAGGTATAAAATGGAGAGGGGGGGTTTTGTCCATCAGATCACAAGCTGCTCAAAGGATTCCTGTTGAAATAGTGCCTCATCTAAGGTGATAGGTACACCCCCAAACGCAGGCCTTGAAAACCCCAGTCGGCAAGAGCCATATTGCATCTCAAAATTAAACAGCCCACCCAAGTATGGTCTTGCATTATTGTACTGATAATCAGGCGACTTAATTCCTTGTTCATGCATTATCTATAACGGTTGCAAGGAATACTCCAGGTTTTGCCCACCGAGTGGAGTACAACTTTGGGCTGCCCAGAGCAAGCCGGGCAGGGGTACCGGTGAGAACTAAGAGTGACCTGGTGGGGGGGATCGCTAAGAATGAAGAGGGACCCGGCAGGATGCCAGCGAGGGCATAGAAGGGCCAAGCAGGGGGCTGCCGAAAACTAAGGGCAACCCAACTTGGAGCCGCCTGTGGGCACATGTGGTGGAGGCCTGGTTCGCCGCTGAGAGAAGATAACAACTTTTACGTACGAAGAACATTTGTAACTTTATCGGGACCAGAAGTCGTTCTCGGCGCCCCCCCTGCTGGGTCGCTCTTTGCGTACTGCCTCGGTGAAGTCTGTGGTATGGTTTTACCAGATCGTACGCAAAAACTAAGAATGTCACTGCACCCAGGTACATGTGACCATAAGGTATAATTGAATCATTGATGCTTAACAGATAGGTGGGGGCCCATGTTAAAGAACCATTGTAAGCTAGTTGTGTCTTACCCTGTTGACATACCTGGCACTTGGTATGTACTATGTTCACCAGACATCATTTGGTTATTGTAAGGACGGAAATTAGTTTGCTCTTTTCCCATTTTTGGTTGAAAATTGCAGGACACCAGGCCTCACGTTCTAGAGACCAAATCCTGCACCAAATCTTTCTCGGCATGTGGTCCTCACTGCCTTTAGAGATACAGCATGGAAACAGGCCCTTCGGCCCACGAAGTGCCAGATGAATAAAATCTCGACCCGAAACGTCACGAAAAGTTGGGATCACGGAGACGTGGCTCCAGGGTGACCAAGGCTGGGAGCTGAACATCCAGGGATATTCAATATTCAGGAGGGATAGAGAGAAAGGAAAAGGAGGTGGGGTAGTGTTGCTGGTTAGAGAGGAGATTAACGCAATGGAAAGGAAGGACATTAGTTTGGAGGATGTGGAATCGGTATGGGTAGAGCTGCGAAACAATAAGGGGCAGAAAACGCTAGTGGGTGTTGTGTACAGGCCACCTAACAGTAGTAGTGAAGTTGGAGATGGTATCAAACAGGAAATTAGAAATGCTTGTGACAAAGGCAAAGCAGTTATAATGGGTGACTTCAATCTACATATAGATTGGGTGAATCAAATTGGCAGGGGTGCGGAGGAGGAGGATTTCTTGGAATGTATGCGGGATAGTTATCTAAATCAACATGTAGAGGAACCAACGAGAGAGCTGGCTATTTTAGACTGGGTATTGAGTAATGAGGAAGGGTTAGTTAGTAGTCTTGTTGTGCGTGGCCCCTTGGGCAAGAGTGACCATAATATGGTTGAGTTCTTCATTAGGATGGAGAGTGACATTGTTAATTCAGAAACAATGGTTTTGAACTTAAAGAAAGGTAACTTTGAGGGTATGAGACGTGAATTGGCCAAGATTGACTGGCAATTAATTCTAAAAGGGTTGACGGTGGATACGCAATGGAAGGCATTTAAAGACTGCATGGATGAACTACAAAAATTGTTCATCCCAGTTTGGCAAAAGAATAAATCAGGGAAGGTAGTACATCCATGGATAACAAGGGAAATCAGGGATAGTATCAAAGCAAAGGATGATGCGTACAAACTAGCCAGAAAAAGCAGCATACCGGAGAACTGGGAGAAATTCAGAGACCAGCAGAGGAGGACGAAGGGCTTAATTAGGAAAGGAAAAATGGATTATGAAAGAAAACTAGCAGGGAACATAAAAACTGACTGCAAAAGTTTTTATAGATATGTGAAAAGAAAGAGATTAGTTAAAACAAATGTAGGTCCCTTGCAGTCAGAAACAGGTGAGTTGATCATGGGGAACCAGGATATGGCGGACCAATTGAATAACTACTTTGGTTCCGCCTTCACTAAGGAAGACATAAATGATCTGCCGGAAATAGCAGGGGCCCGCGGGTCAAAGGAGGTGGAGGAATTGAGTGAAATCCAGGTTAGTCGGGAAGTGGTATTGGGTAAATTGAATGGATTAAAGGCCGATAAATCCCCAGGGCCAGATAGGCTGCATCCCAGAGTACTTAAGGAAGTAGCTCCAGAAATAGTGGATGCATTTAGTAATAATCTTTCAAAACTCTTTAGATTCTGGAGTAGTTCCAGAGGATTGGGGGGTAGCAAACGTAACCCCACTTTTTAAGAAGGGAGGGAGAGAGAAAACGGGGAATTACAGACCAGTTAGTCTAACATCGGTAGTGGGGAAACTGCTAGAGTCAGTTATTAAATATGGGATAGCAGCACATTTGGAAAGTGGTGAAATCATTGGACAAAGTCAGCATGGATTTACGAAAGGTAAATCATGTCTGACGAATCTTATAGAATTTTTCGAGGATGTAACTAGTAGCGTGGATAGGGGAGAACCAGTGGATGTGGTGTATCTGGACTTCCAGAAGGCTTTCGACAAGGTCCCACATAAGAGATTAGTATACAAACTTAAAGCACATGGCATTGGGGGTTCAGTATTAATGTGGATAGAGAACTGGCTGGCAAACAGGAAGCAAAGAGTAGGAGTAAACGGGTCCTTTTCACAATGGCAGGCAGTGACTAGTGGGGTACCGCAAGGCTCAGTACTGGGACCCCAGCTATTTACAATATATATTAATGATCTGGATGAGGGAATTGAAGGCAATATCTCCAAGTTTGCGGATGACACTAAGCTGGGGGGCAGTGTTAGGTGTGAGGAGGATGCTAGGAGACTGCAAGGTGACTTGGATAGGCTGGGTGAGTGGGCAAATGTTTGGCAGATGCAGTATAATGTGGATAAATGTGAGGTTATCCATTTTGGTGGCAAAAACGGGAAAGCAGATTATTATTCCTGGGATGTCAGGACTGTCTTATGAAGAAAGACTGGATAGACTTGGTTTATACTCTCTAGAATTTAGGAGATTGAGAGGGGATCTTATAGAAACTTACAAAATTCTTAAGGGGTTGGACAGGCTAGATGCAGGAAGATTGTTCCCGATGTTGGGGAAGTCCAGGACAAGGGGTCACAGCTTAAGGATAAGGGGGAAATCCTTTAGAACCGAGATGAGGAGAACTTTTTTCACACAGAGAGTGGTGAATCTCTGGAACTCTCTGCCACAGAGGGTAGTTGAGGCCAGTTCATTGGCTATATTTAAGAGGGAGTTAGATGTGGCCCTTGTGGCCAAGGGGATCAGAGGGTATGGAGAGAAGGCAGGTGCGGGATACTGAGTTGGATGATCAGCCATGATCAAATTGAATGGCGGTGCAGGCTTGAAGGGCCGAATGGCCTACTCCTGCAGCTAATTTCTATGTTTCTATGTTTCTATGTCACCCACCCTTCTCTCCTGTTCCTCTGAGTTACTCCAGCCTTCTGTGTCTTCAGTGTAAACCAGCATCTGCAGTTCCTTCCTACGAATAAAATCAGTACTGGATCAATTTGAACATCCAATGAAGGATCTGCAGGATGGCTTAAGAACTTCAGCAGAATGGATGAACATTTAGATGGACCATTCACTGCAGGTTTCAGTGAGCTTTGCAATTCCACAGCAGCTGAAACAGCCGGCATGTAGAAACAAGGAACTGCAGATGCAGGTTGGAACCAAAGGCAGACACAAAGTGCTGGAGTAACTCAACAGGACAGGCAGCATCTCTGGGGAAAAAGGATAGATGACAAAGGGTCCCGATCCAAAACGTCACCCATCCTCTTTCTCCATAGATTCTCCCTGACCCGCTGAGTTACACCAGCACTTTGTGTCTATCTTTAGCTGAAACTGCTCTCCTCAGAATCAATGGATGCTAGTAAGGTGACTGGCTTTTATTCAGTTCTCCTAAGCACTGTGCCAGCATCTACTGTTCCCATTGCTTCATGAACTGGAGAGGTTTGGACTTATCTTGTGCCAGTCCAATTCCCATTCTTTAGACTGAGGAATGGTCCCACTTGGATACGTTGCTTGTTCATTCACCCCACAGATGCTGTCTGGCCCACTGAGTTCCCCCAGCAGATCCATGTGTCTCTAATACCACACTTTGCATTGAAAAGTGGTCTCCCCTCCATCATTCCATGAACCCACATGCTTGGTACCCCAGTTCCAGGTACACACTCAAGCCAGGAAAATGCCTGAAGGAGATTGATGGCTATTGTCCATTGTCATCCAACCCACAAAAAAGTGGGATAACATAGAACTAGTGTGAACGGGTACGTGATGGTCAGCATCAACTTGGTGGGCCGAAGGGCCTGTTTCCATAGATAGGCACAAAAAGGTGAAGTAACCGCGGAACAAGCAGCATCTCTGGAGAGAATGAATGGGTGACTTTTCGGGTCGAGACCCTTCTTCAGACATGCCGTATCTGTGAACTAAACTAAACTAAATTCCAGCATCCTTAGCAGGAAATTTGGTGAGGACAAATACTTATGAAGAAAAGGGAAGGAAAATGTGAATTGATTTGGCAAAGATCTTGCAGCCTCTGAGAATGGCTTGCAGAGAGAGTAGATTTATTGAACTGCCGCTCACCTGCAATAACTGTGCAGGAGCTAAAACATTAATAAAGCTTCGCCTTTGTGACCTTCATAAAATCATGTTTTTACTGCAATCCCGCGGCTCAGGCAAGATGGCCATGTGTACAGTATTGCCTTGGATGGATTAGTGGTTTGTTGTGGTTGACATTTCTAAATCCTACCAAAGCATAATTGATAGGTCAGCAGTAATTGGGCTTGAAATGAAAATGGCAATCTGCGTTGCACTGAGATCCTGCTCTAATTATGTCTCTTGTTGCTCAGGGTCGGATGCAGCAGCAATTCATAAGCTCAAAGGATATGGGAACAGAATTAGGCCATTCGGACCATCGAGCCTGTTCCATCATTTCATCATGGCTGATCTATTTTTCCCTCTCAACCCCATTCTCCTGCCTTCTCTCTGTAACCTTTCACACCCTTACTGATCAAGAAGCTATCAATCTCCACTTTAAAAATACACACACTTAGCCTCCAATGACATCTGTGGCAGTGAATTCCACAGATTCACCACCCACTAACTATAGAATTTCCTCATCTCCCTTGTAGCTCAAACCTACCTAGCGTGGGCATCTGATTGTTTTTGAAATCTGCTGCATGGTGGCACAGCTGGTAGAGCTGCTGCCTCACAGCAGCAGAGACCCAGGATCGATCCTGACCTTGGGTGCTTTCTGTGTGGAGTTTGCATGTTCTCCCTGTGACCATGTGGGTTTTCTCCGGGTGCTCCAATTTCCTCCCAAGGGCGTGTGGGATTGTAGGTTCATTGGCTTCTGTGAATTGCCCTAAGTGTGTTGGGAGTGGTTGAAAATGTGGGATAACACAGAACTCGTGTGAGCGGGCAATCTATGGTCAGCGTGGATCCGGCGGGCCATGCTGCTTCCATGCTGTACTTCTAAACGTAGAGTGGGAAGTGTCACTCAAAGGGCACGACAGTCACCGGTGCTACTGTGAGACATGTTTGTTGCTGATGACTCGAGCACTTCTGAGGAGAGGTTGGGGTGGTTACTGCAAACACTGGAAGCCAAAGAACTGGGATCTGCATTGGCACTGCCATCCAAACCAACCCTACCGAACGCAAAATACATTTCCATCCTCTCCTTCTCACTAGTAAACCAACAGCATGTTCATAGACATAGACAGTCTTATAGCATGGCAACAGGCCCTTCAGCCCAACTTGCACACGCCAACATGTCCCATGTCAACAAGTCCCACCTGCCTGCATTTGGCCCATATCCTTCCAAACTTGTCCTATCCATGTACCTTTCTAAATGTTTCTTCAATGTTTCGATAATCCCTGCCTCTGGCCATCTATACTCAGCACTCTGACTGGATACCAAAAGCATGTCATTGCTTCTGCCTGCTCTGGAGCAGCCACAGTGCCGGTCACACCAGCATGGAATCCCAGGCATCAACATCAATTATTTAAGAAGGAATTGCAGATGCTGGAAAATCGAAGGTTCACAAAAATGCTGGAGAAACTCAGCGGGTGCAGCAGCATCTATGAAGCGATGGATGCTGTTGCACCCGCTGGGTTTCTCCAGCATTTTTGTGTACCATCAACATAAATTAATTGCCGCTGTGGAGTGACTGGTTTACTCTTTATGCATGCAGTATTGCTCCAGAGACAGAATTATTCCTTGGCAAGAACTCTGCAGCGTATGTTCGCTTTAATAATTAGCCAACAGAAAGGCACACCATAGCTCCTAACTGTGGTGCAGAGCTATTTATAAAGTCAGTGCAGACTCATTCTACAAGAGGAAAGGCACAACGCATTCAGTGAGATTAGATACCTTGTTATTTTGGGCAGATTGATGTCGAAGCATATTTCCTTGTCACTGCCTTGTGAGCAAGTGACTCGGTGAAATATTCCTGCGATCTTGTCCCCTAATATGTGGCCACACCTCACCACAATTATTAATTTGCTAAATTTGACACTTGTGCTCCCGACATGGACTTCTCCTATTGCGATTGTGCCGACTGATAGTGTTTCGAAAAAGTAATCTTGTCAGGCAAATGTTTTTAAGAGGTGAAAATTCAAGTGTTTTTCCCCTATTGCAGCACCACTGTCCTGACTGGTTTAAAGTCACGCACCCATACAAAGTAAAATGAGCTCAGGATATTCCTGATCTGTACAAGTAACTTGTTTTCATTCACAGGTCATGGGCTTCATTCGCAAAAGCCACCAGGGTGAATTTCAGTTTGAGTTTGAGTTCAGTTTATTGTCACGTGTACCGAGGTACAGTGAAAAGCTTTTTTTTCGTGCTAACCAGTCAGCGGAAAGGCAATACCTGATTACAATCGAGCTGTCCATGGTGTACAGATACAACATGAAGGGAATAATGTGAATAATGTTTAGTTCAAGATTTATAATAATATTGATACATTTATTTGTAGAGCACATTTAAAAACAACTCACGTTGCCCAAAGTGCTTCACATCAGTGCAGGTACTAATTTGATACATACAACAGTAGACAGACCTAACAATACATACATAAAATGTTCACAGTGCCCCCTCAGAGGGGCTCAAAAATGCTAGGGAGTAGAAATAGGTTTTGAGCCTCGACTTAAAGGAGTCGATGGAGGGGGCAGTTCTGATGAGGAGCGGGATGCTATTCCACAGTCTAGGTGCTGCAACCACAAAAGAGTCACCACTGAGCTTAAACCTAGACCGGCGGGATAGTCAGTTGCCCCAAGTCGGCAAGAAAATGATTTGGCTGTGAGCTGACTCGCATGCTGGTTGAGATCTCAGGAGGAGGTAGACCTGAATCATCCACTTGGAGCTTCTTGTAACCAAACACATCAACCTGGTCCTTTTCTCCATGCCCGCTGGCCCACCCCGTCAACAAGTGCGGTGATATTGGAGTCACCCACTCCTGTTATCCGTCTCATTGTCAGTCACTGATGAGGCAGTATTGGAGAGATTTGATGTGATTTCTGTGCATTGTGGAAGGGCGAAGCTGTTTTTGGTGCACTGGATCCACTGGATCTATCATGCATTCACTCCTCATCTTGCTTAAAGGCACATCTGCTGCTAATGGGCAAATTCTGAGAGGGATCTCAGCAAATATCTGACCCGTAGGATCTCATTTAGCATCATATTGATTTCAATAAAGAAAGTGACAGAAATATTATCTCATTCATATCTGCCTTATTAAGTGTAAATAGATGTGATTAAGAATATTTTTTTTTGCAAAGGAAATTCACTTACATTCACAATTGATCATTAACAACCCCTTCCTTCCTTCAGTATCATTTCTTGGAACAGTAGCTCTTTTATCAGGACGGCACGGTGGTGCAGCGGTTGCATTGCTGTCTTACAGTGCCAGAGATCCGGGTTTGATCCTGACTACGGGTACTGTCTGTATGGAATTTGTACATTCTCCTCTTGACCTGCGTAGATATTCCCCAGGTGCTCCGGTTTCCTCCCACACTCCAAAGACATACAGGTTTGTAGGTTAATTGGCTTGGTAAAATTGTGAATTGTCCTAGTGTGTGTGTGTGTGTGTGTGTGTGTAGGATAGTGTTAGTGTGTGGGGATTGCTAGTTGGCCCAGACTCAGTCCAAATGGCCTGTTTCCACGCTGTATCTCTAAACCAAACTAAACCCTCTAGGAACCACAGGAGCGCAATTTGACAAACAAAAATTGTTACAATGATAAACAAACTGAGCTATTTGCCAGCAAAAGAGCCAATGTATTTCACCGAGGTAGCAATCATTAACTGCAAAGGTATAACACTTCCTTGTCTCTGGCAGATTGATGGAAGCGATAACAATTAGTGAACAGTAAGGTCTCTTGGTAAGGTAAGTGATTAAGAATGTGTAAATAAATGAACTCAGCATGGCTACAGGAAAAGGCCAAGTACACTAAACAATTTACATCTGTGGAGGTACTTTCTGCTTTGTAGTGACAAACTGTGTATTAATTCCGGAGCCAAATCAGCTGAAACGCACTTTGGTGAGAAGTAATCTTGAACAACTTGTGTGTCACAAGAATGTTCCATTAGGAGTGTGATTGCAATGCTCTGGGTGACCTAATAGGCAGGCAGAAGGAACTGCAGATACTGGTTTACAAAAAAAAGACACCAAGCCCTGGAGTGACTCAGCTGGGCAGATCCCCTCCCTGGAGGACATGGATAGGTGACGTTTCGAGTCAGGGCCCTTCTTTGGATTGACTTTTAGATAGGCACATGGATATGTAGGGAATGGAGGGATATGGATCACAGGCTGGCAAAGGAGATTTGTTTAACTTGGCATCATGTTCAGCATGGACATTGTGGGCTGAAGGGCCTGTTCCTATGCTGTACTGTTCAGTGGCGACACAAGGAGCTGCAGGTGTTAGTTTACTCAGCGGGCCAAGCAGCATCTCTGGAGGACATGGATAGCTGACGTTTCGAGTTGGGGCCTTTCTTTGGATTGACTGTGGTAGGACTGGTTCAGACTGATTTTACCCACTACTACACCAGCCTGAACAAGGTCCTGACCAGAAACATCACCTCTCCATGTTCTCCACAGATACTGTCTGACCTGCTGAGTTACTCCAGCACATTGTGCCCTTTTTTCGACCTAACAGGCAACGCAATCTATTTTAACATCATTGAGGTGAGAGGGGAAAGATAGGAACCTGGGGGGCAGAGGGTGGCGGGTATGTGAAACAGGCTGTCAGATGAGGTAGCTGAGGCAGATACAATTAAACAAAAACATTCAAAAGACACTTGGATAGGAACATGGATAGGAAAAGTTTAGAGGGATATAGGCCAAACATGGGAAAATGGGAAAAGCTTAGCTGGGACATGTTGGTCAACATAGACACTAGATTGATCACATTATTATACGATTGTATATTTGTATAGTACGATTTTAATGGATTGAATGTGAAACAAAGAATTCCCTTGTACCTAGGTGCATCTGGCCATAAAGTATTATTGGATATATGATGCGTTGAGCTGAGAGACCTGTTTCTGTGCTGTTTGACCGTCTGTGTGGGTTTTTTAAATCTTGTATCTTGAACCAGCTTTTTCCCAACAGGATGTGACCAACTATCTCCCAGCAGAGTTGGTTCCGCCAGCACAGAACATGTTGGCAAAGCAGGCAAGAAAATGTGTGCAGAGGATTCCTGCCGGCTCACACCATCACGCGGCCTCTGGGTGTCATTCCCACACCTGCCTAACGTGCTTCAACATTATGTGTATGAAGGAACTGCAGATGCTGGTTTAAAGCAAAGCAGTCTTGTTGAGACTCATTGTCTGTAACTTGTTTTTACCTAGCCCACAGCTAACAATGACCCATTTCTTTTATCATTGTTATGTTATGTTTTTGCATATTTTTATTCATTTGTTCGATATCTCTCCTTTCACTTTCCCCTGACTCTCAGTCTGTAGAAGGGCCTTGACCCGAAACATCATCTATTCCTTTTCTCCAGAGATGCTGTCTTACCCGTTGAGTTACTCCAGCATTTTGTGTCTATCTTCGTGCTTTAACATTAAAAGACCAAGTGAATCGTCAGGTAAACAGATGCAAAGTGGGTAATGGAATGATCTGCGAGTGTGCGGGCGTGGCGCCGACGAACGAGAAACCGAAGCAAAGAAATGGAGGCCAAATAACCGAATGGAAACGAAGCTGAAACACCAAATAACCGAAAGGGCGGGACGCCGAAACGCCAACTAACCGAAAGGCTGTGTCGCCTAAACGCAAACTCTGCCAAAACGCCACCTACCCGAAAGGCAGCGCAGCTATCCCGTAGGTGCGCATCCCTCGGGACAGCTCCCACTCTCCCACGACCACCCTCCGTGGGCTGTGGGTCGGGTGGAGCAGAGCTGCGGGACAATGTTCATCCCTCCACCGTGATGTGATGGATGCGAGGGTCTGGACCAATCGCTGACAAATGCCGCCCCCCGGCAACGTCATGTTCGTTATTTGACTTTTCTGTTGAGCGGCAGTCGGTCCGTTGGCTTGTAGGCGACGCCACCTTTCGGGTAGGTGGCGTTTTGGCAGAGCGGCCATTCGGTGAGTTTGCATTTAGGTGTCCCACCCTTTCGGTTTGTAGGCGTTTCGGCTTAGTTCCAATTCGGTTATTTGGCTTCCACTTCTTTCCGTCGACTTTCCATCCGTCAGTGCCACGTCCGGGTGCCAATCTCTGACCTGTTTACTGCAGGATTAAGAAGTGATACGGCAGAGACAACATCGGGAAATTACAAGGAAGTTCCTGACACTTTCTTCCATTTTGTAGTACTAGTTATTTTCTTTCCTTTTGCACCTTTAAGGTTATTTCTGCCAAACGAAGCAAAGAATATTTCAGTTGGAGAAAAAAGCAAAGTGTCGCCAAATGCCAATCAAAAAAAAAACATTTATTAAGACTTCTACAAAACACCTTGTGAACAGGGTGCAAACAGAAGCAGAATGGGCTAATGAGTCACACCAGTTTGCAAGTCTGGTTGCAGCTCACAAATTTGGTCTTAATTACAGCTAACCATAATCTGAACTTGCCTGTGGGCATTGAACAGACACCTGCCGGTTCAACACTTACGTGTTCACGGAAACATTTATTGTGCAGCAGTATTTATGGGCTTGGCGCTCCCATCTCCGCAGGTGCTGATGCATCTTGGGTGGCTATTGGTCGTTCCTTTCAGGGTCAGTTTGAGAGGATGCACAGGTCGTCTGATGTGACCCTCTGGTTAACTGTCGGTGGGGAGGGCCAGTTGAAAACTGATTCCCACGACTGGGATGTGTAGGACGGGCCTGCAGATGCTGGTTTACACCGGAGAGAGACACAACATGCCAGAGTAACTCAGCGGGACAGGCAGCACGACAGGAGAGCAGGCTGTTGCCTGTCCCGCTGAGTTACTCTGGCATTTTGTGTCTATTTCCATGACTGGGAGATACCTGTAGTTCCAACGAAGGAGCGGTGCTGGATGTGGGAGATGTGGTCCCTTCCTCCAGGACAGTGGTTCCCATCCTCATGAACAGAGAGACCTTGCTATGTTCATGGCTGGTGGCAATACATGAAGACAAAGGTCATCTGCCACTCGGGCCTCCCCTATGGCCCACGCACTGTGTGGTAAATACCTTTATCGCCACATCAATCAATCATTCAATCAATCAATCAAAGACTTTATTGTCATTCATAAATACACCAATAAATGCAAGTCTGAACAAAATTTTGTTGCATCTGGCTCACCGTGCAACATAAAATAACAAAAGGATAAAATAGATAAAAAGATAAAATAGATAAAAAGATAAAATAGATAATAGTGGCGGCACATTATATGGAATTCAAGATTCTGATGGCTCGGGGGAAGAAGCTGTTGCAAAATCTGGCTGTTCTGCTCCTTATACTGCGATACCTTGGGCCCGAGGGCAGCAGAGTGAACAGTCCATGATGGAGATGTGTGGGGTCTTTTATAATGCTGTTGGCCTTGGACAAGCAACGTTTGCACACAACGTCCCGGATGGAAGGAAGAAAAGTCCCGATGATTTTTTCAGCCGTCCTCACCACTCTCTGCACGGACTTCTAGTCAGAGGCTTTGCTGTCCCCAAACCAGACAGAAATGCAGCTGGTCAGAATGCTCTCTATGGTGCCCCTGTAGAACGTGGTGAGGACGGGATGGGGGAGGTGAGCTCTTCTCATCCGGCACAGAAAGTGCAAACGCTGCCTGCGCTCTCTTAACTAGTGATGCGATGTTTTTGTAAATTACTGATGTTTTCAGTAAATTCCAAATCCTTGCACCCCCCCGGAACAGAATCTATTTCTGACATGAGTTTCCAATTCAGTCTTTAGTCGATTAAAACAGCGATGCCCTGGTCAGAATCACCTTGAATGGACACTCTGGCTTCACCTTATCTATATAAAGTTATGCTGAGTGGGTGAAAGCACTTCTTATTCTTCTGCATGTCTGACTGCAACACAATGGATCGCTCCACGCCATGCTTCAAGATCATTGCATTACTATTGTGCACATAACCCAATAGTGTAATGCAATAGTCACTGAACCTTATTACCATCGATCAACTGATACCACTTTAATTCCTGTCTTGGAGGTACAACAATCAAATTCTATTACTTGTCCTGCAGCTCTGGCAAGAACTATTGGATTATGCAGGAGAACGTATACCTGGGTGAATTCTCCTCCACTCTATCATTCATTTTTGGACAGAGTTGTGACATCTAAAAATTCTGAAAATTCCCTCATTAAGGGCCATCTCCAACTCAACAGTGCAGCCTCGATGTAATCTCCTTGCAAAGGAGCTACCAATTATCTCTTTCCTTCCACAAGTTACAGGGGGATAAATGGGAGTGGTTGATGGAACCACAATGCTGGTAGATGCTCCTTCTCCGCACCTCTTCCTGAGGAGACCATTTAGAACGAGCCTTCAGCACTGTGAAGTGGCTACAGATAGGCAGAGGATGCCCAGCTGAGAGTGAGAGAGAGAGGGTATTGGAAGGGCTTTGGGCTTACTGAACCATGGAGCAATTAACAGGATGCTCCTATCACCTCTTCTTCTGACTTGCACACTCTGGCAAGGTCCAATTGACACCAAGATGGCTTCCCCACCTCCATTGTAGTGAGCACCAGTGCAACAAGAAACAGATAGTAGAGGGAGGGTCATGGGGGGCCAGGAACAAATCCTGCCCTGTTACACCTTCTCTGAGAATGTGTACAAGAGAAAGGGGTGACCCAAGAAAGGATGACTGTAGCACAAGCACTGGAGTGGCTACATTGACCCGTACATATGCGTTTGAGTTCTCCTGTTAATGTAGCATTAACGTTAATGCTGGCACAACTGAGATGAATGGGGCTATGGAGGTGAGGCAAGTATTGGAATAAACGGGCATAAACAAAGTGGAGAAAGCCATCACCCCCTTGGCCTGATCCGTCCTTCAATAACATCCTGGTCTCAGTAATCTCTCTCCAAATCCCTTGATCTCCTTGTAGTTCAACAGTCTGTCAATCTCCACCTTTATTAGATAAAGTGAATCGGCCTCTAAGGCTCTCTTAGATTGAGAATGCAAAGAGGCGTGAGCCTGCGGGAGAGGGAAGTCTCAAATGGACTCTTAGTGTGAAGCCATGGCCCATCGTTCTGGATACCACCATTTAGAGAAACCTCTCTGTGGCATCTTCAAAACTGCACGCTTCCATAAGTTTATCTTTCATGCTTCTTTACTTCAACAAGTATAAATCCAATCTGTTCAGCCCCTCGACACATCAATAGCTTCATCCCAGGGATCAACCAGAATGTACCTGCTGCCCTGACCCCACCACCTAGATGTTGCACACAACCCGAGCTGAAGATTTCTGCACGTTCCTCCACCATTGCTGAGTCTAGCTTCTGGAATTCTACTCAACAACACCCTGGGCGAACTTTATGAAACCGGACTGCAGCAGTTTAAAAAGACCACTGCCGTCTCCCCGGAGGTTAGAGATAGGCAAAACGCACTGAGCAGCGAGGTCCACACTTCAAGAAGTGAACGGACACTGGTGGCATTTTAGCAGCGTTTAGACGGGTACGTCAATATGTAGAAAATGGAGGGATATGGATCACATGCAAGTGATAAGTAGTTCAACTTGGCTTCATGTTGGCACAGACATTGTGGGCCGAATGGCCTGTTGCTGTGCTATACTGTCCTATGTTTTATGTTCCATGAATATAAAGTTATATATAGAATATTAAGAAATGGGAAGTTGGTATCCTTATGTAGAGATCCGGAAAGAACCGAAACTTAGCAACATTGACGGACTCCTTCCGGAGATCCTGGAGATGAGGGAGAGGGGAAGTAATGAAAGGGTGGTGGAACAGGATCTGACAGCTGGGCAGCTTCGAGGCTGCACAGATCCTACACAGATCTGTGTTTAAGAAGGAACTGCAGATGCTGGAAAATCGAAGGTACACAAAAATGCTGGAGAAACTCAGCGGGTGCAGCAGCATCCATGGAGCGAAGGAAATAGGCAACGTTTCGGGCCAAAACCCTTCTTTAGACTGATGTGGGGTGGGGGGCGGGGAGAAGAAAGGAAAAAGGACGAGGCTCCGGAGAGAGGAGGAGAACTTCTTCAAAGTAGGCATAGCTTGAGGAGATTTCGTAGTGGAGTGGACAAAGTGTTTAAGAAGGAGCTGCAGATGCTGGAAAATCAAAGGTACACAAAAATGCTGGAGGAACTCAGCGGGTGCAGCAGCATCTATGGAGCGAAGGGAATAGGCAACATTTCGGCCTGAACTGACCCGGGTCAACCTCCCCAGGACCAAAGCAGATCAGAACAAAGCAGCTCCTGACTACCTTCCCAACATGTGATTCCAGTTCCAAGCTGGTTTAATGGATGAGTTGACGCTCGTTCTACTAGCTGGAATGATCCGGCTAACATTGCGGTAAGTACTGCAGCTGGACAACATAAGTGGTGGAGTTTGTTTCTTGAAGTCAAAGAGTAAATACAGTCATGGGTGATGTAGTTAATTTGCCCTTCCTGCTTTCAAGATTTATTTTGTTTGCCCGTCCAGAAAAATAGCCTGAGAGAATAGAATTCACATATCTAATTACATGAATCAACCTCTCCTCACTTTTTCTCCCTCCCCTTGTTCGTACCCGTCTTTAATTTTCACAGATCAGAAAAAAATTCTTCGTTTAAGCGCAGGAGATTACCTAGATTTGTCACTTACAAATCTTGCAGTGTTTTTCAAGATGCCTTCGTGCATCAAGACAGAGAGAGAGAGAGAGTGGCTGCAGAAGAACGAGGAGATGAAGCTTACAGTGGGGAATCCAGAGAGAAATATAAATCGCACTTGCCCAGCAGTGACAGGTTGTTCTGAGAGGAACTGCCTTTTCAGCTGAGCCGGTCTTAAGTAATTAAAAAAAAATGTTAAACAAAAAAAAAAAAAAACATAAATTTAATAATTGTTATTGTGAAATGTGTACTTTTTAATGTTGGTAAAAAAGCATGTCTTCTCTAAGCAATTCTAAATCTTCTCCGCTTTATTCATCTGCTATCCTGTCCGCTTCTTACTGTGTCTTTCCATTAGATGCTCTGTTTGGTGGTTCACTTTGTCAGTGCCTTGTAAATTTCCAGTATTTTCATTTCTGATTACCATCTGTTTGTGGCAGAGGCAATAAAACTGGGGGGGGAGCCTTGAAATGTATGCAGAACTTTTCCCAACCTCAGTAAAGCACTTTGTTCAGAAACTTTGGCAGGAAGGAGATAGCGACAACTTAGTGGCACTGTGTCAGGACAACAACCTCTCCCTCAACGTCAGCAAGATGAAGGAGCTAGTTATTGACTTCAGGAAGCGTGGTGGATGGAGTACATGCACCAATCGGCATCAATGGCGGAGACGTGGAAATGGTCGAGAGATTCGCGTTCCTTGGCGTTAATATTAGCAACGATCTGCAGTGAGTGGGCCAACTACATTGATGCGACAACCAAGAAGGGAGAACAAAGCTTCTACTTCTTGAGGAGACTGAGGACTCAGGACACCGAGCCCTATTGAGAAGCCAGCACAATGTCACGGTTGGAGTCCCTCGATGACGTGTCGCGCTGAGGATGTGCCGGAGCCTTGAGGTGGGAGAGCCGGCATGGGGGCCACCGAGAGCAGAGTAGGGCCCGATGTGGAGGGGCCACCAAGAACTATGGGGGACACAGTATGGGGGGGGGGGGGGGGGGGGGGGGCGCAGAAGGTATATGTTTTTTTTGTAGCTTTGACGGTGTCTTTGTGGTGTCTCTTTTGTGGACTTTGTGCAAAAACAAAGATTTTCACTGTACCAAGCTAGGTACAAATTACTATAGGTATCATGATCATCAACGTCAGCATGTCTCCAGTGACTCTTACAAACTTCTACAGATGCACCATACAAAGCATACAGTCAGGTTGCATCACAGCTTGGTTTGGGAACAGCTCTGCCCAAGACTGCGAGAAGTACCGGGGAGTTGTAGATGTAGCCCTGTCCATCACACTTCCCACCATTGACTCCATCTGCACTTCATGCTGCATTGGAAAAGCAGCCAACATCATCGAAGACTTGTCCCACCCTGGACATACCTTCTTCTCCCTGCTCCTGTCTGGCAGAAGGTACAGAAACTTGAAGGCGCGCACCACCAGACACAGGAACAACTTCTTCCCCTCTGTTATCAGGCGTCCGAATGGTTCTTCCATCAGCTAGGGTTCCGTCCAATTCACCTCTACCCCATTGCAGACATTGGTCTGATGCGCTACAACGCTGAGAACTGCATTACGCACTCTGTATCCTCCCCATTGCTCTACCCATTGCACTTGCGTTTGACTTAATTGTATTTATGCATGGTATATTTGACCTGTTTGGATAGCATGCAAAACATAGCTTTTCACTGTCCCTACATGTGGCAATAATAAAGCGAAACCTGGTGAAGGGCAAAACCCAACGATATCCACACAAACCATGCCAGACGCAAATTGAAATTAAAAATCTCTTTTATCTCTAACTCCAGAGGTGAACCAGAGCACCCAGAGGAAACTTAGGAACAGGAGAGCACAGGAAGAACGTGAAAACTCCACACAGACATCATTGAGGTCAGGATGAAACCCACTAACATTGCACCACCATACTGTTCTGACTCTAAGGAATAAATGGTGGAAATTGTCAGCAAGTTAGGCAGCATCTTGTCATGATATTGGACAGCGGTCCGGCTCCTGATATCTTTAGATTTTAGAGATATAGTGCGGAAACAAACCCTTTGGCCCACCAGCAATTGCCCTGTACACTAGCACTATCCTACACACTAGGGACAATTTACTATTTATTTTTTTATTGAAGGCAATTAACCTACAAACCTGCAAGTCTTTGGAGTATGGGAGGAAACCGGAACACCCGGATGCAACCCACGCGGTCACAGGAAGAACATACAAACTCCATACGGACGACACCCATAATCAGGATCGAACTGCTATAAGGCAGTAACTCTACCACTGTGTGAATGCACCGCCCGATTGTAGCTCCTATTGATGTACTCGTGTGAAGTACTTTGGTACATTATTGACGGATGTTGAACATAGAATGGTACAGCACGGGCACAGGCTCCTTGGCCCACAATGTTAAACTAATCTCCTCTGCCTGCATGTGATCCATATCCCTTCATTCCCTGCATATCCATGTACCTATCTTAAAGCCTCCTCTTAAACGGCACTATTATACCAGTCTCCTCCAACACCCCGAGCAATGCGTTCCCGGCACCCACCACACTCAGTGAAAAACACTTGCCCTGCACACCTTCTTTAAACTTTGTCCCTCTCACCTTAAAACTCTGCCCTCCAGTCATTCACATTTCTACCCTGGGGAAAAGGTTCCGACTGTCTACCCTATCTGTGCTCTCATTTACTGTCATTGTCATTTGAACATTCATCTTTTCTGTTTCCATATTATACCTTATCATATTCCAGTCTATGGGGTTTCCTTCTACACTTACATTACTCAGGAGTCCTTTGTAATTTAGAGCTGCCTTTATCCAGCAATGTCTTTCCGCTAATGACTAACTTAGGTTGTGGAGAGTGTTCCAACCACAATCACATGAGATGGAGCCTGATCGCTAGGACACAGTTGTCACAGGGACTACAGACGTTAAATGCCCTTTCACCTCGCACGAATCAAAGTTCATTAGTTGTAGGAGCAAAATCAGGCCATTTGGCCCATCGAGTCTACTCTGCCATTCAATCATGGCTGATCTATCTTTCCTTCTCAACCCCATTCTCTTGCAATCAAGAATTTGTCAATCTCCGCCTAAAAATATCCAGGAAAAATAGGCAGGAATCTGTCAGTTGCTTTCATAAATATATCCAACTTTTTGTGGAAACCAAATGAGTGCTTTTCTGTGTACTCAACATCACGTAACATTCCTTAATCCCGTCATTCATTTTAGGAAAAATCACAAGGGAGAAATAACAAAGAAAGGAAGCAGGCAATGTCTATGATACACAACGTGAGGAAAGACTTAGCCTCCTTAAACAGGGGAGCATTCCGTGAGAACTGTCTCCAACAGGAGGTTGCATGATCAGTGTTCTCCGCATTGTAAGCCTAGCCCATGAATCGGTGCCCGCGGGCAGGATTTTGTTTAGAAGCTGGGCTAACAAACACTGCAAGTCATTCTTCCTGTTCCACTTTCTGAAGCATGTCCTGTTATGTTGAGAGTAAGATGGGCCTCTGGCTGCGATTAGCACCAAGTGTCACAATGCATTATACCACCCGACCGTCAAACTCAAACACCGAGCGGCTTTACCGGGATTCATTTCAAAAGGACGAAAAGGCAAATTATGGCTCTTCATAAGAAAAGCTGCCTTGGACAAGACTGGCTGAATCGCGGATGATAATATTCATAACTTCATAAGTTATAGGAGCAGAATTAGGCCATTCGGCTCATCAAGTCTACTCCGCCATTCAATCGCGGCTGATCTATCTTTCTCTCTCAACCCCATTCTGCTGCCTAACCCCACAATCCCTGACACCCATACTATTCAAGAATCTGTCAATCTGCACCTTAAAAATATCCAATGATTTGGCCTCCACAGCCGGCTGTGGCAATGAATTCCACAGATTCACCACCCTCTGGCTAAATACTTTTCTCCCGTCTGACAGAGAGTATAATCCCTGTTTTCACAGGGCTCTTTCTCTCACTAGCAGTTATGGCAGCAGAAGCACCAGCTTCTTCTTTGGAAGGTACACAATTTATTATTTTGTTTCTGCAAGTGATCTTTCTTCATTGGAGTATTTCCAATACAAGGACGCTGGGTTTCTTTTCCCTGTGGGCAGCAGAAGTCCGTTGTTGAGTTAGGGTTGGGGGCGTGCAGTTGGTTCAAGACGCTGATGGGATCTGAGAGTCATAGAGTGATACAGCGTGGAAACAGTCCCTTCAGCCCAACCTGCCAACACCGGCCAACATGTCCCAGCTACACTAGTCCCACCTGCCTGCATTTGGTCCCTACCCCTCCAAACCTGCCCAATCCAAGTACCTCTTTAACCGTTTCTCAAACGTTGGGATAGTCCCTGCCTCAACCACTTCCTCTAGCAGCTCGTTCCATACACCCACCACCCTTTGTGTGAAAAAGTTACCCCTCAGATTCCTATTAAATCTTTTCCCCTTAACCTTAAACCAATGTCCTCTGACCTCAATTCACCTACTCTGGGCAGGAGACTCTGTGCATCTGCCCCATCTATTCCTCTCATGATTTTATACACCTCAATAAGACCACCCTTCATCCTCCTGCACTCCGAATAGCCCCAGCCTACTCAACCTCTCCCTATAGCTCAGACCCTCTAACCTTGGCATTATTCTTGTAAAGGGCCAGTGAGGGGTGATGGGGTCTAGCTTCCCTGTGTCATTCAAGACTGAGCAATGGTGAAAGTGGAGCACTCTTGCCAGCAATGCCAGGGTGGGAGATTGCAACCTTCACATGGTCCACCCTGTTTCGACGAATGCAATCAACCTGGCGTGCACAATCGAATAAGATCAAATAGAACAAGTTGTCCTTCAACTTTAGGCTGTGCACGCTATACGCTAGAAGAAGAAGAAGCCAGCACTGCCCTGAAATGCCAGCTGATTATGTGTTCTGGTCTTTGGCTTGAGGCTTGATCCTGAAACCTCTGACACAGAGGTGAGTACACTGATATCACAAGGCCAACCCGAACAACAGCATCCAACACAACATTGTCCGACATGTCAAACAATATTAGTTACAAGGGACAATCCTGCCTCACAATTGATCTGAGATTTGGTCCGGATTAAACAGGCCTCCGTGAACCCTGAGGCTGGAGACCAAGTACCAGATAAGATTTAATTCAGTTCAGAGATACTGTGTGGAAACAGGCCTTTAGGCCCAGCGAGTCCACACCGACCAAAGATCTTCAGTACACAAGTTCTGGTGTACACTGTAGGGTTATTTACAGAAGCCAATTAACCTACAAACCTGTACGTCGTTGGAATGTGGGATGAAACTGAAGCACCCGGAGAAAACCCACGTGGCCACCTGGAGAACGTGGAAAGTCCATACAGACAGCACCCAAAGGCAGGATCGACCCCGGATCTCTCGCACTGTGAGGCCGCAACTCTACCGCTGCGCCACCGTGCTGCCCCTTGATCTGAACTCCAGCCATTTTCTCCCATTGCAGCCCGTTGCTCCTTAGAGATGATTTAGGATCACAAATGGTCATAGATAGTCTGGGGGTAAGCTTCAGATTTATCTTTCCATTATTTGTATAAAATCGTCCGACTAAATTGTGATTAGTTCAGTTCATATATTATAAATTACTTAAAATCAAGAGTATTATTCTGTGGAGTTTATTCATTTGCATTTCTGCTCCCCTCAGGAAGAAGGGTTAATGAGATACAAACGCAGGTGCAGCGTGTGCATTGAGATGCAATCCAATTCAATTCAATTAACTAACACGATCAGCATTAAAGATTATTTCTTCCACGCAGAATATTTCGATTTGCCATGCAGAATATTTTTCGATTTACAAAATTGCTTCAATTACTGTGGTGCGAAGCAGGTTAAAAACATTAGAATATTATACCACAACGTGCAAGCAAATCAATGGGCCGGTCAAAAGAGCAAAGAGTTCTGTCATACTTGACGAGAGAGAGATGAGACGTAACTCTTATTCAAACAATCCCGAGGAGCAGAAAGCTCAGGGAGCTCTGTGTTGGTGTGCAAGGAGCCTTGTGTTGTAATACTCACAGCAGAGTGATTGATTGCGTTCGCCGAGAAACCTCTCAGGATCCACGCTGCATTCAAAGTGGGTGGAGAGGCTAAAGCAGTGGGGGAAATAGATAGAGCCATGGGAGAAAAGTAACATTAGCAGCAGGTGTACCTCAGGCAGGCATCACTTACAAAATTCACGACCGTCTCCAAAGGGGAACCGAGAGGGATGTGGGAAGACCAAGACGCTGAACTTGGCAGCTAACTCACGATGGACCACACAGCAGCGATCTCCATCCTCACTGACGTCCTACAACGAGCATCTCAAGATACTGGAATGGTGCCATCAACGTGCTAACTGCAAATCCTCAAAATCCATTATCAATATCGGCAAAAAATACCAGTGCCCACTCCCAGACCAACATGCCCACCCTTTGAGGCACAAGGGACTGCAGAGGCCAGAATCTTCAGCAAAATAGAAAGTGCTGGAGGAACTCAGTCGGTCAGGCAGCATCTGTGGAAGGACTGGGCAGACAAATGTTTCGGGTCTGGGACCTTTCTTCAGACTAGTGAGTCTGGGTCAGAACATAGTTGAACAGCAGGAAGGCAGCAAGAACCACAGAGGGTTGTGTGGAAGGTATGGACAGACAATGTTTTGGGTTGGGACCCATTTTCAGCCTCTGAAATTTGCTTGTCCATTCTCTTCACAGATGCTGCCTGGCCTGTTAAGATCTTCCACCACTTTGCTTTCTCCACCTTTTCGCCTTTAACTCATACCAATGTGAGCCACATCACCTCTATAGAGTCATAACGTGATACCATGTGGAAACAGGCCCTTCGGCCCAATATGCCCACACTGGCCAACATGCCCCAGCTACACTAGTCCCACCTGCCTGTATTTGGACCATATCCTTCCAAACGTCCTATCCATGTACCTGCCTAACTGTTTCTTAAACGTTGGGATAGTCCCAGCCTCAACTACCTACCGCAGCTTGTTCCATACACCCACCACCCTTTGTGTGGAAAAGTTACCCCTCAGATTCCCATTAAATCTTCACCTTAAACCTATGTCCTCTCCTTTGTCCTCTCTATGACCAACTCCAAACTCTCACCACAAGCACTGAAATGCAAAGGTTGTCCGGGATAAAGAAAATGCTTCTCACCATCTCCTGGAATGGAATTGTAACAGCCTCAGAGAGCAATGGGAATCCCAGACCTGTGACTGCTCAAAGTGGAGAAAGGGCAGGTTCTTCCCCGTCTATGGCAGTGGTTGCAAACCCCACCGTGCTTTCATCAGTTACCGTAGAACACACAGAACTACCACAGAAATATCAAAGGTGGCATGATGGCGCAACGGTAGAGTTGCTGCCCCACAGTGCCAGAGACCCGGGTTCGATCCTGACTATGGGCGCTGTTCATCCGGGGTTTGTACGTTATCCCTGTGAACGCATGTGTGAGTTTTCTCTGGGTGCTCTGGTTTCCTCCTACACTCCAAAGACATGCAGGTGTGTGGGTTAATTGGCTCCACTCTATAGGATAGTGTTAGTGTACAGGGTGATTGCTGGTCGGCACGGACTTGGTGGGCCGAAGGGCCTGTTTCTCCACTGTATCTCTTAAGTCTAAACCCTTCGGAACCCCAAAAGAAGAATTCCCCAAGTAGAAACTAGAACTCTACGTATGTCTGAACCCCTGAAGCTACTCTATGTGCTGCACTGCACAAATTCAGGCAGGAGACTTGAACCTTATTTTATGATTATGAACTCCCTCAAAGAAAAAAAAGAAAATGTGTAGACAATCTGTTCCACCTGAAGTTCCAGATAGAATGGCCTTGTTGTGGGGCTGGTCGGGAAGGGGTGGGTGATTGGTAAGGCCCAAAGAGCAAGAAAACTGGTGGATGGAAATAAGTTTTGTATGAGGACATATTGTAGGACTTCACTGTTAAAGGGTGAAGTGTGAAGATGTCATTGAGGAAACTTCTTTTAGTTTAGAATTCTCAAACTAAAGCGGTCCACATCAAATCTGAAAGATTGCAGAATATTCAGAGCACAGAGCAGGTGATAAATACAGCGTGTATAATTGTGCAATTATTGGCCATTCGCGAAACGGACACCAGACAAGATTGCGAGCTGAAATATCAGAGTCGAACGTTAAACGCACAATCTCAAAATTAAGTCTTCTCTCAAACAAACAAACCAAACTGATGGTTAAACAAATATTTAGCTCTGAAGTCTTTCAGATGCTGATTGTCATTATGCTGATGGAATGGCCAACATCCAGCTGTGGCCTAACATCTGCCAAGCTCAGCATTCTTAATACTTCTTCGCCCTATATGGATATGAATGGATAAGGGAGAGACAGTGGATGTGGTGTATCTGGACTTTCAAAAGGTTTTTGACAAGGTCCCACACAAGAGATTAGTGTGCAAAATTAGAGCACATGGTATTGCGGGTAGGGTATTGACATGGATAGAGGACAGGTTGGCAAAGAGTAGGAATTAACGGGTCCTTTTCAGAATGGCAGGCAGTGACTCGTGGGGTGTCGCAAGGCTCAGTGCTGGTACCCCAGTTATTTACAATATATATTGACGATTTAGACGAGGGAATTAAATGTGACATCTCCAAGTTTGCGGATGACACAAAACTGGGTGGCAGTATGAGCTGCGATGAGGATGCTATGAGGCTGCAAAGTGACTTAGATAAGTTGGGTGAGTGGGCAGATGCATGGCAAATGCAGTAAAATGTGGTGAATGTGAAGTTATCAACTTTGGTGGTAAGAACAGGCAGGCAGATTATTATCTGAATGGTGTCAGATTAGGAAAAGGGAGGTGCAACGAGACCTGGGTGTGCTTGTACATCAGTCACTGAAAGTAAGCATGCAGGTACAGCAGGCAGTGAAGAAAGCTAAAGGCACGTTGGCCTTCATTGGAAGAGGATTTGAGTTTAGGAGCAAGGAGGTCATACTGCAGTTGTGCAGGGCCATGGTGAGACCACACCTGGAATATTATGTGCAATTTTGGTTTCCTAATTTGAGGAAGGACAGTTCATGCATGTACTGTCTATGAGGTTGCATTGGTGTAGAGGGAGTGCAGCGTAGGTTCACCAGGTTAATTCCCGGAATGGCGGGACTGACATATATATGATGGAAGAATGGGTCGACTGGGCTTGCATTCACTGGAATTTAGAAGAATAAGAGGGGATCTTAGAGGAGAAACATATAAAATTCTTAAAGGATTGGACAGGGTAGATGCAGGAAAAATGTTCCCGATCTTGGGGGAGTCCAGAACCAGGGGTCACAATTCACTGGATGTTTTCAAGACAGTTAGGTTTAGCTCTTAGGGCTAAAGGAATCAAGGGATATAGGGAGAAAGCAGGAACGGGGTACTGATTTTAGATGATCAGCCAAGATCATATTGAATGGTGGTGCTGGCTCGAAGGGCCGAATGGCCTACCCCTGCACCTGTTTTTCTATGTTTCTATTGCTCTAAACTATGATTTGTAAAGTCCAAGCTAAAACCTAATGTGAGTTTCTTTCCCCACAGGTGCTGCCCAACTTGAAGATCCTTCTTCCGTGCTTATTTCTGCTTTGCAAGAACAGCCGTCTTTTTTTCACTTGTACGTTTATCAGTAAGTTGAAGAGGTCAGAGTTTGGAAACATGATCTGGGCGCGGAAATCAGGCAAAAGCAAACTTCGCAGGTTCAGATTTTATCAGGATGTTGATCTGAAAACATTGAAATTTGATGATGGTTTCTTTGTAAACGACAGTTAACTGGGCAATACTAAATGAAAGCTTGCAAAGCCAGCTCTCTTCCAGGAGTAGTGCGAGAATGGTCGGCTGCAAAACTGCACATTTGTTCAGAACTGTGTTATATATTCCCTTCAATAATACAACTAAATCTGAGGCATAATTCACATTAACTTGAAATCCTTCCGCTCCTTCCATAAAAAACAAGTAGAGATTGTACTTGTGAACACGTTCTATGAAATACAAATCATAGATAGGTCCTGACAAGAAGAAATAAAAAAGTAACATTAATGTTTAATTGTATGTTTTATAGTTAGACAAGAATAACTGATTATTTCCCCCCCCCCCCCCCCCCCCCAGTTTACAATTGCAAATCTATGAACTGGACCATGAGAGGGACTTAATTCTATCATAAATTGGAGATTATTTGGCAAACAATAAAGATGAATATGAGAGGCTAAAAAAAAATGCAGGAGAGAAAGGAGGGGATGTTTTTTTAAAAGAAAGTTAAGTCATTATTGTCAAAATATTCAGTGGACTACAGAGCACTGTTGAAACTTTAGACTTTGGAGATAGAGCAGAGAAGCAGGCCCTTCGGCCCACCAAGTCCGTGCTGACCTGCGATCACCCCATACACTTGCACTATCCTACACAATAGGGACAATTTACAATTTTATCAAAGCCAATTTTATCAAAACCACCAAACTTGTACGCCTTTGAAATGTGGGAGGAAACCGAAGCTCCCAGAGAAAACCCACGCAGGGAGAATGTACAGGCAGAACGTACAAACTCCACACAGACAGCACCCGAGGTCAGGATCGAACGGGGTCTCTGACACAGTGAGGAAGCAGCTCTACCACTGCTGACTCTGTGCCGTGTTTAATTTGTAAAGGAGTGATTACTTTAAAATCCAGGATGAGATCCTGGCAGGAACAAAACCCAGCGTCTCGAAGACTGGCAAGAGATTTTAAAATGATTTCAAGCATATTATGCTGTCAAAATACGTACAAAACGCCAGTCGTGAATCAATAGATTTTAAATCAAGAAAGCATTATTGGCTTGTTTTTTTGGGAGTAAACAGATGAAACTAGGCTGCTGATAAGCTATAACAATTGTTCATTTGTTTACCTAACTAAAAATACCAGCATCTGCTTCTGGATGGGTGAAATAAAATGTGTTACACATGAATTGCCCTCAGAAGTCAGTGATTTACTCACCAATGCGGCTGTCGCTGTTAATAAAGTTGTGTGGGACTGTGACTGGTGCAAAGGCCATTGTTGGCAGTGGAAGCTGAGACACAGCGCACAGCATCGAAAACGCAGCCCAGACCATCACGCTGACCAACCTCCCTTCCATTGACTCCATCTACACTTCACACTGCACTGCAGATGTTGGTTTAAACTGAAGATAGGCACAAAAAGTTGGAGTAACTCAGCGGGTCAGACAGCATCTCCGGAGAAAAGGAATAGGTGACGTTCCGGGTTGAGGCGCTTCTTCAGACGAAGGGTCTCGACCCGAAAGATCACCTATTCCTTTTCTTCAGAGATGCTGCCTGACCCGCCGAGTTACTCCAGCTTTTTGAGTCCATCTACATTACACACTGTCTCGGCAAGGTCACCAGCATAATCAAGGATGTCTTACCACAGTCACTCCCTCTTCTCCCCTCTCCCATCAAGCAAGAGGTACAGAAGTGCAAAGAAGCACACCTCCAGATTCAGGGACAATTTCTTCCCAGCAACTGAACCGCCCTCTCACCAACTAGGGAGGGTCCTAACCTCCCATCTACCTCATTGTAGACCTTCAAACTATCTTTAATCAGACATTACTGGACTTTATGTTGCATTAAACATTATTCCCTTTACCCTGTATCTGTACATTGTGGACGGGTTGATTGTAATCGTGTATTATCTTTTCGCTGACCAGATAGCATGCAACACAAAGCTTCCCACTGTACCTGGTTGCACGTAACAATAATAAACAGAACCAAAGCTTACATCTATATAGCGCATATAGCAGTAAAATAATGCAAGGTTTTTCTGGAGGAAGTATCAGATTAAGATTCATGGTGGCGCAGCGGTAGAGTTGCTGCCTTACAGCGAATGCAGTGCCGGAGATCCAGGTTCAATCCCGACTACGGGTGCTGTCTGTATGGAGTTTGTACGTTCTCCCCGTGACCTGCATGGGTTTTCTCCGACATCTTCGATTTCTCCCACACACCGAAGACGTACATGTTTGTAGGTTAATAGGCTTGGTAAATGTAAAAATTGTCCCTAGTGGGTGTAGGTTAGTGTTACTGTGCGGGGATCGTTGGTCAGCGCGGACCCGGTGGGCCGAAGGGCCTGTTTCTAAACCATCTCTAAACTAAACTAAACAATAATATTGTAAAGTGGCTGAAATTTGAACAAAGCATGAGGAAACTTCTAAGATTAGGGTATAGCTCAGGTTTGGCATACTGCGATAATAATGCCTGCTAAAAAGGAATTAGTTGCTTGAGATTTTCTGGCTCACCTCTGTTTATGGGGCTCACCACTGTGATGAGCAATGAGGGATCCTCAACAGGGAATTAATATCAAGATATTGCAAACTTGGACCAATTCATAAGTTCATGCGTTGAGGATGCATTGGTGTAGAGGGGCATCAATTGACGCTTTTGGAATGTAAAGGCTTAATTTTCCATTCTAATGTCGTAGCTTAAATTTGTGCCTTGTTGCAATGTGGCTCCAAGTGTCTGAGATTGTTGTTGTACAGCTGTGGTGACTATGGTGACTGTGACATCACTCGAATTCAAGTGATTTTAATTCTTGCCTTTAACAAGGGACAAAATGAAAGAAGGGCTTAGTTTGCCAGATGACGTTCACATTTCCCCTTTCTCTTTAATGAGAGCCACATTTACTTGCCTGTAATCATTTGGGGAATCCATCATTTAGGAAATATTGCAGATGACGTAGGATTAACAAAAGGTTTTACACTATACCTCGGTTCACGCGACAATAAACAAAACAAAACAATATTTTGACCAAAGGAGATGTGTAAGGATATGGGGCAAACGTGGGCAAAGGACACTAGCTTAGATGAGGCATTTGGTCAGCATGGGAGAGTTGGGCTGAAGGGCCAGTTTCTGTGCTGCATGACTCTATGGATAAGATATGTTAACCTGTCCCAGTTGCTGACGTGTGCAATGTTATTTCTGAATCCCAAAGCTAATCACAGCAGTTCTCGTGATTTTGGTGGCAGTTTTTTACTTGTAGAACTGACGGTAAGCGCCTGTGGATGTGAGTCAACTAGAAACGCTTCTCCGATTGCTCAAGAAACAAAAGCTTGATTCTGTAAGGTTTCTGCCTTCTCAAGAATTTATAATATTCAACTTGCTTGGAGGCTGTTGCAGCAGCCAATGGGTCTTCAGCGATAGGAAGCAGTCTTTTGTCTGCATCATCTGATCTCACCTCAGCCATTCCAGAAGTGGAATATTAGATGGGTGTTTAACAGTTTTCAAGAGTCATATTCAGAAGAGGACAGGATAATTGGAGTAGAGGAATAAATGCGGTCTCATCAACCGCTGACCCAACTGGTTCCACCAGTTTGTGTTTCAGTCCGACCCAGTAGGAATAGTTTAGTTTATAGTTTAGAGATACAGCGCAGAAACAGGCCCTTCGGCCCACCGGGTCCGCGTGGACCAATGATCCCCACACATTGACACTATCCTACAAACACTAGGGACAATTTTACATTTACCAAGCCAATTTACCTACAAACCTGTACGTCTTTGGAGTGTGGGAGGAAGCCGAAGTAAGTACTCGAAGAAAACCCACGTGGTCAAGGGGAGAACATACAAACTCCATGCAGACAGCACCGGGGATCGAACCTGGGTCACTGGTGCTGCAAGCGCTGTCAGACAGGAACTCTACCGCTGTGCCACCGTGCCACTCGACTACATGAACTATTACTGAAGGAGGGTCCCGACCCAAAACTTCACCTATCCATGTTCTCCAGAGATAGTCTGGCCTGTTGAGTCACTCCAGCACTTCGTGTGCTTTTAAAAACTATTACATGCTCCTATCATCGAGGAGATGGTTCATAGAAACATAGAAATTAGGTGCTGGAGTAGGCCATTCGGCCCTTCGAGCCTGCACCGCCATTCAATATGATCATGGCTGATCATCCAACTCAGTATCCCGTACCTGCCTTCTCTCCATACCCTCTGATCCCCTTGGCCACAAGGGCCACATCTAACTCCCTCTTAAATATAGCCAATGAACTGGCCTCGACTACCCTCTGTGGCAGAGAGTTCCAGAGATTCACCACTCTCTGTGTGAAAAAAGTTCTTCTCATCTTTCAGAAGCCTGAAAACTATAACCACAAGGTTCAAGAACAGCTTCTTCCCCAACCATCAACTCTTGACAAAGACACAACACTAACTATTACCTCAGCAACTACGTATGCCTGTGTGTCGCCTGTCCATTCCCTCCACAGATGCTGCCTGATCTCTTGAGTTCCATCAGCACTTTGTGTGTTGCCCAAGGTTTCAGCATCTGGGGTCTCTTGTGTCTGCACAACGTTTAGAGAGTGGGTTGTGACTCCGTGGACTGTGATCCCGTTTCCCTCACCGACCATAATGCTGCATTGTCAGCAGTGATGTGTGTTGGAGGAAATGAGCAATCATGGCCCATCCTCCTTGGATGTAAAAGATTCCAAGGTATCATTTTGAAGGGGACCAAGGAAGTCATCTTTTGTCAACGTACTTTCCATAGATTAAAAAGATGCTGGTACTCATATCAATTAAAAATTAAGCTACATTTATCAATAATTAGTTTCCATCAATGTACCCAATGTTGGGGACACCTTATGTAAAAAAAAAATGGAACTCGAAGACTGAACAAATACATTTAGTTTAGTTTAGTTTATTGTAACGTGTACTGAGGTACAGTGAAAAGCTTCTGTTGCGTGCTAACCAGTCAGCGGATAGACAAAACATGATTACAATCGAGCCATTCACATGGTAAAGGGAATCACTTGAATAACGTTTAGTGCGAGATAAAGCCAGGAAAGTCCGATCAAAAAAAGTCTGAAGGTCTCGAATGAGATAGATAGTAGTTCAGGACTGCTCTCTGAATGTTCTAATTTGTTCACTTATGTTACCTATGAGCTAAGCAGGATTCATGATCGTATGTGTCAAGTTGCCGGAAATCAAAATGATGACGTTAATAATGAGGTTGATGTTTTTAGAGGTATCGGTACCAGTGTGTACTGCCTCTGGGTGCTGACCTATCCTTATCCATCAAACACAACCTGGTGCTTCTCACTTTGCTGTTTGTGTTCTGCCCCTGTCCCACTTAGGAAACCTGAACAGAAACCTCGGGAGACTTTGCGCCCCACCCAAGGTTTCCGTGCGGTTCCCAGAGGTTGCAGGTAGTGGAAGCAGGTCGGGAGACTGACAAAAACCTCCGTGACCCTCCGGGAACCGCACGGAAACCTTGGGTGGGGCGTAGTCTCCAGAGGTTTCCGTTCAGGTTTCCCAAGTGGGACAGGGGCGTAAGGGAAAGGTTTCTGTCGTGCAAACGTGACCACACGTGCCAAAGCATATTTGGACATCCCAAGATCATGAAAGATACGGCATAAATGCTTCCCTTGTTATAATTTTTGATCTACTATATCAAGTTACCATGCAAAGCTAATATGAAAAATGTTGTATAAAAATTAGACACTGAGTCGTGAAGCACTGAATCAGGCCCTTCAGCTAATTTGTCATTGCCAACCAAGCTGGCATACAGGGTTGGTCCCATTTGCCTGCGATTGGCCCACTGAACCCTTCCCATCCATTTATCTGATCAAATGTCTTTCAAAAGTCAAAACTTTGAAAACTAAATGAAGCATTTTGTCTGCTCCTTGGGCTCTGCATTTTTCTAATGAAGTCCCCAAAACACCTCCAACCTCTTCCTCCCGCACACATCCCGTCAGTCACCTCCTTTACATGTAACATGCATTCTATAACTCCACTGTAGCGAGGCCCACCATACAATGAACACTCTGATTGAAACACAATTAACCCACGAAAAGGAGCCTCGGATTTCTGGAAATGTTTAGAAAGGGAGCAAAGGTTTTCAAACAAACAATACATTCTTAAGTGATCAAAGTTGCAGAAACAGCTGAAAGGTCAAACAGAAAAGCAGAACATGTCAGATATAATTAAAAACAAAGCATTTGCCATGAAAACGCAAAAGGCCTACACTCCATGTCAACATTCACGGCATTCCACTCCTGATAAATGCACTATTGGGTCTGCCAAGAAATGCTATGCTTCAATCAGTCGCCCTGTAAACTGTGGTTAAACAAAATCCAATGAGTTACTCTTTTCCATTTAATCACACCACATTTCAGTGTAAATATAGGAAGTTCTCAACAAAAACATGCCGGAGCAATGTCATTCTATTGCTCAGATCTGACCACTGCATCCATTTCGGGCCAGCAATGTTGTACAGATGAGATGGACATCATATTAACGGGAGAGGCACACTGGAACAAAATACAAGCAGGATTCAAGGTTCTGGATCAATGAATGGAGAAAGTACCTCCTGGAGAGGCCAGGTAAGTATTTATTAAAGCAAAATGCAAGTAAAGTACGGAAAAACTATCAATAAATGAACAATGCAAAATAACATGTGCAGGAAGGAACTGCAGATGCTGGTTTAAACCCAAGATAAACCCAAGAAAGCTGGAGTAACTCAACAGGTCAGGCAGCTTCTGAAGTGTAGCGATCCCGAAACGTCACCTTTTCCTTTTCCCCAGAGATGTTGCCTGATCTGCTGAGTTACCTTAAAGGTAGCCTAGTTGAATGGAGTTCCTGTTGTAATATAGGAATAATGTCAGCTGATTTGTGTAATTTCTCCCACAAGTTCGCACCCACCTCTATCTTGCAGCTTAGTCCCTTCAAAGACAATCCGTCTGAAGGAGGGTCCCGACCCAAAACATAGCCTGTCCCTTCCCTCCACAGATGCTGCCTGGCCCGCTGAGTTCCTCTAGCACTTTGTGTTTTGTTCAATGTTGTCACTGCATAATCTTCCAGGAAGGGGGATTAAAGGGCAAATATTATCCAGGATTTCCTGGAATATTCCTTGGAAAAGTCGCCAGGGCCTTGGTTTGAAAAGCAGCACCTCAAACAGTTTAGGCTTAGGCTTATAATGGTCATGTGTACTGAGGTACAGTGAAAGGCGGCGGTGTTGGCAGAGGTGACCACGGGAGGTCCTGCAGCAGCCGGACGAGCGAGCGGAATAAGCGCAGCCTGCGGCAGCCGCACGCAGCGGCGGTGGAAGGAGCCGACGGCATCGCACTGGGCCAGGCCGACCCCTACTTCATCCATCCAGTGCCGCCACGACGCCGGGCCTTAAAACGAGGAAATAAGAAACTGCAGATCTCCTTGAGACAAGATCGGACTTTTCAGAGACTTGGAAGTCGCAAGATGGTGCCTGAACGTGGCGACTCTCTGCGTGCTGTTCCACAAAAGGATCTATTGCACTCATGTGATTTGACTGGATAGCGTGCAGAACAAGCTTTTCACTGTACATTGACAATGATAAACAGAGCTACATTAAACAAAGGATGCATCGCTCTGTGCAAGTACTGACTGATAGAATGGGGAGACGTAGGTTAGATACATGAAAATGGAGATTAGAGACACATTGCAAAATGAATGTCATTGGTGGTGTTTTTTACCTAGGCCTACAGGTAATGTACCATGAATGGAAGGAGTTTGTAGGAAGTTTAAAACGGTTTTCAAGAACAACTTAAAAATCAGAGTGCGGCATTTCAGGGGTGCAATTCCAATTGTTTTTTACATCAAAGCTGGTGGAAATTTGACGCTCTCGCCATCAACGACGGTGAATGCTGGATTTGTGAAGATTTTCAGGACTGAGATTGGAAAACGCGTGGATCAATAACAATTAAATGAAGTTGAGGCGGATGATGCTGACTGATCCACAGGACTAGAAGGCTGAAGCGCGAGTTTCTATTTTTAGACCCCTATGTAGAGTCACCACGGGAAAAGGTCATACGACATTCAACAATGATTCACAAACCAAATTTAGTTGACCATCTGATAGTAAAAGAGCATCTTAGAAATTGAGGCTATAATATATTTGAGATAAATGGGATTGACATATAGAACAGACAAGATCTAAAAGAATAAAAGGCAGGCTTTAGGGATTGAATGAAAGCTGGGTTATTCTCATCTGGGTCAGGAATATTAACAGGACCATCCGTTGTCAAACCTATAGGTCAATTGGCAGCAGGGTGAGGGTGGAGATATCATTAACTAAGGTTCCAACTGGTGATCTGTGTTTCAAAGATACACACCCTCAAGAAACATCTGTGCCTGACCCATTATTTCTTCCCAACTCACTCCAGATGAAAACGTTACCACTGGGATCCTGCTCCTGGTGAAGTGTTTTTCCCATTTACCAACATAACCTTGACTCCAAAAGTAACCATTGGTTAAAAAGCACGGACTTTTGACATTTGACCAACCTCAAACAAATTAAATCGAAAAGGAGCCAATATTGAGAATGATTTTTAACCAACTCAATCTGAAAAAGACACAAAGTGCAGGAGTAACTCGGTGGGTCAGGCTGCACCTCATAGGTGACGTTTCAGGTCTGGACCCCGCTTCAGACTGATTGTGGTGAGGGGGGATGTGGGAGGCTTCGAAGCTTGAGGAGAGGAGGGGCAGGACAAAGCCTAGTGAGTGATAGGTAGATACAGGTGAGGGATTTTTCTGTGTTAAGCAGATGTTTGGACAAATGCCAGAAATGACAAGACAAAAGGTGTGAGATAAGGATAGAAGTGCAAAATGTGAAGCCAGAGGAAGGAATGGGGGTGGAAGGGAGAGGGGAGAAATGTGTACGTCTCCAAGTCGGACTCAGGGAAGAGGGAGTGGGAAAGGAGGAAAGACGGGAAGGGCAGTTGAAGATGAGTTACTTAAAATTGGAGAACTCAATGTTCACACCATTGGGTTGTAAGGTACCCAAGTGGAACATGAGGTGCTATTCCCCCAATTTGCATGCTGCCTCGCTCTGGCACTTTGTGTCTTTATTTTGTAAACCAGCATCTGCGGTTACCTTGTTCCTCCATTGAGTTGTAGGGCTATGCAGCACAGTAGGATGGTCAGTGATGAAGCCACTGAGGTTTGGCCCAGCACACTGCTCTGAGGAACTCCTGCTGGGATCTGCTAAGGCTGTGGAGGCCAAGTCAGTGGATATTTTTAAGGCAGAGATAGATAGATCAAGGTTAGTACAGGTGTCCGAGGTTATGGGGAGAAGGCAGGAGAATGTGGTTAGGAGGGAGAGATAGATCAACCATGATTGAATGGCAGAGTAGACTTGATGGGCCGAATGGCCTAATTCTACTATTCCTTATGACATTATGACTGTGATGTGCAGCGATCAGTAACAGATTAAATGGGCCTTTATGTCATTGTTGACTATTAGACCTCACTGTTCACAATAGTGCTGCAGGGTTTACCAGCATAGCACAAGACTTAAAGTGTAAAAGCTGAAGCATCTCTGGAGAGAAGGAACGGGTGACATTTCCCATTCCTTCTCTCCAGTGATGTTGCCTGTCCCGCTGAGTTACTCCAGCATTTTGTGTCTATCCTGAGAGCAGTACTGTCAAAGTCCAGCAGCCTGTTCCCATGCTCCCGAGTTTAATAAAGCAGACATACTCAATTACCCTTTGGGTAAAAACCAACTCGCTCAGGGTCAGTGAACAGGGTGAACACAATACCAAGATGTTTTTAAGCCATGACGAGTGTGATCTGAGCTGCGGCAACATGACCCACACCAGGTGACTGCTTCTCCTGACCATCAATTATTGGTGACATTGGTGGCAACGAGGAGTTCAGTGACTAAACCTGGCTGCCGTAGCAGTCTCTCAACATTTCCACGTCTCTCGACCACAAACGAGGGAGGCGCATTGGCGCAGAGGTAGAGTTGCTGCCTTAAAGTGCCAGAGATCCAGGTTCGATTCTCACTACGGGTGCTATCTGTACGGAGTGTGTATGTTCTCCCCTTGACTGTGTGGGTTCACTCCGGGTGCTCCGGTTCCTTTACACACTCCAAAGGCACACAGGCTTGTAGGTTAATTGGCTTTTGTACAAAAAAAAATAATTGTCCCTAGTGTGTAGGATAGTGCTAGTGTGATTTGGTGAGCCAGTGGGCCTGTTTTTCCGCACTATAACCCTAAAGTCAAATAAACTAAACCAAATCTCTTGTAAACTTTCCACTAATCTATTTGCTTTCTCAATTCTTCCACCCTATTTTCCTTTACTGCCTCATCCAACGTGGCAGAGGAATTCTTGGCATTATACAGCCCTGTTCACTCCCGAAGGACATCCCAAAATGTTGTGCAGTCAATTAATTAATTATTTCCCTAATATGGTCATAGAACTGCGCAGAGCACAGAAACACACCCTTCAGCCGACCTCATTCATACCAACCAAGTTGGGCCATTTGCCTGCATTTGGCCACAAGGTTCAAGAATAACTTCTTGCCAACAACCATCAGGCTCTTGAACACTGCACAGCACTAACCTCAATTACGAACTGTCTTTGGATCCACGAAGGAGTTCTGAATATTTTGCACTAGTATTGAGAGCTATTGAATTATTTAATTTTTGTTTGTTATGCATTGTCAACATGTATTGTGATTTACAGGCCTGTTAAGAAGGGCCGTGTCCCAAAACATCACCTATTCCGTTTCTCCAGAGATGCTGCCTGATCCGCAGAGTTACTCCAGCACTTTGCGTATTTTTTTTGTAAGCCAGCATCTGCAGTTCCTTGTATCTACAAGAATTTCATTGTTCAGTTGTGGGTACATCTGACTCTTGGCCCCGTATCGCCCTTCCTACCCAGATATCTATCCACAGGTGCCGGATGGGCGGACATCATGGCTGATCAGTACGTGGCAGGACCCTGGTGTTAACAGGAAGCCTTGAGTTTACAAAGCACCTTCCTATTGTCAGAGCAGCAGGCAGCCAGTGAACTACCTGGGAACTAATTCTCTGTTGCATTTTAGGAAACAAATGAGATAAGTATCGCTGTGGAGCAGCTGGTAGAACCACTGCCTCACAGCGCCAGAGACCCGGGTACGATCTTGGGTGCTGTCTCTGTGGGGTTTGCACGTTCTCCCTGTGACCGCATGACCAGGTGCGCCAGTTTCCTCCCGCATCCAAACGATGTGCGGGCTTGTAGGTTAATTGGCCCTCTGTAAATTGCCCGTTGTGTTTAGGAGTGGGTTAAAAGGGGGGATAACATAGAACTTGAGGTAGACAAAAGTGCTGGAGAAACTCAGCGGGTGCAGCAGCACCTATGGAGCGAAGGAAATATGCAACGTTTCGGACTGATGTAGGGTGGGGAAAGCAGACAGGGGTGGAGATGGGAAGATGAGCTGAGTTTCTCCAGCACTTTTTGTCTACCTCCAGCATCTGCAGTTCCTTCTTAAAAACTTCTTTAACATAGAACTCTCATGAGTGGGTGACCGATGGCCGGTGTGGAATTGGTGTGAGGCAGCAGCACTACCAGCTACACCACTGTGCCACCCTAAATGATCTCAACATATCAAATGGTCATGGGATCAACCAGAATAGGCCAACGAGTGTTTTGTTACTGATCCAAACAAAGGTGTTTCCAACAGTGCGATATACCAGCAGTCTTCAGAATGGACCTGGGAAACCAACCATTCTTCAACCTCTGCCCTCAGTGTCAGCGGCCATTCTCAACAACTGTCCACTTAGTTTGCTTCCTCCACTGTGACCATAGTGGAGTTACTCTGAGAGGCTGTCCGCTCTGGATTGAAACCTGAATCAAAACACCAAGAAACACTTTATCCCAAAAGGCGGAAAGCTACTGGAGCAAACAATGATGGGAAGATCTGATCTCGACCTAAGATAGACAAAAAATGCTGGAGTAACTCAACAGGTCAGGCAGTATCTCTGGAGAAAAGGAATAGGTGACGTTTTAGGTCGGAGCCCTTTCTTCAGACTCAAGTAGGGTCTGAAGCAGGGTTCTGACCAAAAGAGATACTGAGTTACTCCAGCATTTTGTGTCTGCCTTGGGTATAAAGCAGCATCTGCAGTTCCTTCTTATGCAATCTCCATCTGTATGAGTGACCTGCCCAGTCTGCCATCGTTACCCAACAGCCACGCGGAGCAGTACATTGTTCAGGCAGGTTGAGATAATTAATAATAAACCATATGAAAGTCTACAGGCATTGCAGAGAACCAGACACCTCCTTCACATTCCCAAACAGAAGCCTGTCTCTGTTTCCAAGTTTTGTTCAATCTTAAGCTTTGTGGCTCAGACAGAGGCCGCTGTAGCCTTGAAGGGTCACCCCTCCACTTGCTAATCAGATTGTTTATGCTTCTCACTTTCACCCGGATTTCAAAGAAGTGGTTGGTGTTTTGATTTTCTGCAGGGATCGGGTTGCCCAGAGTAATTTGCAAGCACGCCCCGGGCAACGAACAGGCTTCTGACAATAGAAAATGGGAAACAAAGGACCAGTCTGTTGTATGAGCAGTACGATGCACCTCCAATCCTGCGCGTTATAGATGTTAGCCCCTGCTCCCTCCATGTACCTTCCCTGTCCTTGAACTGAGCCCTCCGTTGATGCTGTGCCCGTCGGTTTAGTTTAGTTTAGTTTAGTTTAGAGATACAGCACGGAAACAGGCCCTTCAGCCCACCGAGTCCGCACCGAGCAGCGATTATCCTGTGCACTAGCCCTATCCTACACGCTATCCTACACACATCCTACACAGCCCTATCCTACACACACAATAAACAGAGGCGCCCAACATTTTTTTGCATCGACTGCTCATTTATAAATCATTAAATATATTGCAGATTGCATGAGATTCAAGGTTCAGTCTAATCAAATAAAATCAGCATTTTGTATGCAGCACAGTTGTGGACAGTTCTGGTTGTACCATTACAGGAAGGATATGGACGTTTTGGAGATGGTATAGAGGAGGTTTACCAGAATGATGTTGGAGTGTATTTGTGATCAGGAGGGACACCCGGGTTCGATCCTGACCACGGGTGCTGTCTGCACTGAGTTTGTATGTTCACCCCATGACCGTGTGGGTTTTCTCTGGGTGCTTCGGTTTCCTCCCACACTCCAAAGATGTACAGGTGTATGATAGTGTCAGTGTGTGGGGTGATCATTGCTCAGCATGAACTCAGAGGGCCGAAGGGCCTGTTTCCGCCCTGTATCTCTAAGCTAAACTAAACGTGTAAGGTGCAGTGGGGGAATGGGTCGGGGAGGGGGGGGAGGGTTGATGAGGAAGTGGGGGCTTGGGCGAGAGGGCTAGCGTGCAAGGAAAAAGACACAATGGTGACTTGTTTATGTCTTTCGAACAATCATGCTGGAGTTTCACCAAAGGCTCAAGGCATCGGCCGGCATGAGTTGGAAAGGAAGGAAGCCGCTACCTTTGTTCTCAATATTTCAACTACAGGATCAAAGAGTTTAATTGTCAGATGTGACAAATTTATTTTTAATCAAGTAAACAACTGCAGATGCTGAAAATCTGAAATGAAACAGAAAATGGTGTTAAAACTCAGCAAGTCAGGCAGCAGCTGTGGAAAGTTAAACACAGCGAGTGCTTCATCAGATCTACTTTAGGCAACATTCAACATTTGACAACTGCAGTTTGAGATAACACCAGCAAAAGGTTCAAGACATGTGTAGGAAGGTACTGCAGATGCTGGTTTAAATCAAAGACGTACACAAAAACCTGGAGGTCAGACAACATCTCTGGAGTAAAGGAATAGGTGACGTTTAGGTTTGAGGCCCTTCTTCAGATTGAGAGACAATAGACAATATTGTCAGGGTAAAGGGAAACAAGAAATACATGGGCAATTGTAATTCACTGTGGTGTCTCTGTAGACTATGTTTTGGTTCCATGGGACCATGGCAGCAGCTGGATAAGAGCCCCGGCTTGCAGTATTTTATAAACGACACATTTTTTATAAATTATTCCAGATTCTTTATTTTTTCAAAGATCAGATCACAAGTCCCTGGCGATATCTTTCTCCTTTATATTTATGGGACTTTCAATAAGTTACTCAAACCAGTTGCTGTATCACAAGGTAAGATAACTGAGTCACAGGCATCGGAGAGGCTAAATATACAAGAATTAAGCCGGCTAATGCCCCTGTCCCACTTAGGAAACCTGAACGGGAACCTCTGGAGACTCTGCGCCCCACCCAAGGTTTCCGTGCGGTTCCCGGAGGTTGCAGGTGGTTGCCGGAGGTTGCAGGTAGTGGAAGCAGGTAGGGAGACTGGCAAAAACCTCCAGAAACCTCCGGGAACTGCACGGAAACCTTGGGTGGGGTGCAAAGTCTCTATAGGTTTCCGTTCAGGTTTCCTAAGTGGGACAGGGGCATTACACTCCACTCCTCTCCTCACCTGACACCCCTTTCATCTTCTTTTCACCTCCAGCTTTTACGCACCCATCTGCCAACCCCCCCTCCCCCACCGCATCACCTGTATCCACCTATCACTTACCAGGCTTTGTCCCAACTCCACCTCATTTTGTTCTCCCCCCCCCCCCCCCCCCCCCCTCCCCCCCCCCATCCATAACCCACCCCACTAAAATGAGTCTGTAGAAGGATCCCAACCCAAAAGGTTGTCAGTCATTTGACCCGTTAAGTTACTCCATAACGTTGTGTTTTAAGACAATAGATATCATTCTCTGGAAACACAAGAGCCTGCAGAAGCTGAAAAAAGAATCCTGAGCCCAAACGTTCTCCGTCCATTTCCCTCCACAGATGCCGCCTGACCCGCTGAGCTGCCCCAGCACTTTGTGTTTGGACTTCAGACTCGGTCTGTGAGAACCAAGGCGAGAACACTCGTTGATAGGTGGTGAAAAGGTGAACGAGAATGCCACAGACGTCAGGAAGCAGCGTGCCAGGCTGAAGATAACAACAGGCCAGCGTTAGTGGATGTTCCTGAGAGGGAAAGCCACCGGCCATTCTTGCAGCATTACAGCCCTCATGAGAACTCATGATAGTTGAACCAGTCTGAAGAAGGGTCCCGACCCAAAACATCACCTATCCATAGACTCTAAAAGATGGCATAACTCAGCAGGTCTGACAACATCTCCGCAGAAAAGGAATAGGTGACGTTCCGGGGCGAGACCCTTCTTCTGACTCAATTCAAAGTGTCAGAGGTTATGGGGAGAAGGCAGGAGAATGGGGTTAGGAGGGAGATCAGCCATGATTGAATGGTAGAGTAGACGATGGGCTGAATGGCCTAATTCTGTTCCTATCTCCTATTCTCTTATAACATCACCAATTCCTTTTCTCCAGAGATATTTGCCTGGCCCGCTGAGTTACTCCAGCTTTTTGTGTCCATCTTCGGTTTAAACCAGCATCTGCAGTTCCTTCCTACACGTCGCCTATCCATGTTCTCCAGAGATGCCCGCTGAGTTATGCCCTTGTCCCACTTAGGAAACCTGAATGGAAACCTCTGGAGACTTTGCGCCCCACCCAAGGTTTCCGTGTGGTTCCCGGAGGTTTTTGTCAGTCTCCCTACCTGCTTCCACTACCTGCAACCTCCAGCAACCACCTGCAACCTCCGGCAACCGCATGGAAACCTTGGGTGGGGCGCAAAAGGCTCCAGAGGTTTTCGTTCAGGTTTCCTAAGTGGGACAGGGGCATTACTCTCGGCACTTTGTGTCCTTCCCTGGCCAGCCCTGATGAAAGGCTGCCCGTCCCACCCGTCACATACCCGAGGTCAAGCATTGTGTCGACTTACACACACGCAGGTAGTTGCGAGAACAGGTCTGTGCGAGCAGGAGATGCACGCTAGGGCGTGGCTGAGTGCCCCGGTTCCCCCCGCGGGCTGGTGTCAACTCTACCCACACGGAGAGACCTCAGGCCTCTGAAACCCAACACTCCTCACTGTCACGAATGTGTAAAGCCGACTCTACTGGAGGCAATCTTAAAAATTAAATTGCACTGCAAAGCATGATTCATGTGGTTTAGTCAAAACCATGAACTCACAGTCAATCAATTATGGCTTTACCTGCTCCCAAGCTTCAAGGTTTTAAATTACTTCCGTGCATACATGCATACAAAAATGTACATTTATGACATCTTTACTAAATCGGGGCATTATGCATAATATGCTAATGTTGTGTGACTCCTCACATTTTGGGCGAGTTTATTAAGGCAGACTAATGATTGAGCCAACAGAGTCAAGTGTATTTAATTGTCATCTACACAGGAATGGGAACAATAACATTCTTACTTGCTGCAGCTTTACGGGCACATTAACGCAACAAACACAATTAATGTAGAATAAACAATAACACAAAGAGTTATCAGTTACACTAGCTAACCAGACCATAATGATGTCAGCAGCAGTACATGATGCACCCAGTCCAGAATAGTTCATGGGGGCACGGTGTGATTCACGAGTCTGATAGTTGATGGGAAGAAGCTGTCCATAAGTCATGGGAGCAGAATTAGGCCATTCAGCCCATCAAGTCTATCCCGCCATGCAATCATGGTTTATCTACCTTTCCCTCTCAAACCCCATTCTCCGGCCTTTTCCCCATAACCCCTGACACCCTTACTAATGGAGAAGGGATTCTTGAGATCATGGCTCTCAAGCCCCTGTACCTTTCTCCTGATGATTGAAGCGAGAGCGTGGAGAGTATAGTGTGGGTTTTTGATGATATTGGCTGCCGTCTTGAGGCAGTGCTTCCCATAGATCCCTCCGAAGGTGGGGAGATCGGTACTTTTTAGTTTAGTTTAGTTCACAGATATAGCATGGAGACAGGCCCTTCGGCCCATCATGTCTTGGCTGACCAGAGATCCCCTTATATTAACACTATCCTACACACACTAGGTACCATTTTTACATTTACCAGGGTAATAGATCTGCATACCCATACGTCTTTGGAGTGTGGCAGGAAACAAAAAATCTCAGAGAAAACCCATGCAGGTCACGGGGAGAACGTACGGGGAGAACAGACAGCACCCGTAGTCGGGATCGAACCCGGGTCTCCAGTGCTGCAAGCGCCGTAAGGCAGCAACTCTACTGCTGCACCACCATGCCACCCTTGTGATGGACCAAGCATTGTCTCCCACTCTCTGCAACCTCCTTCATTCCTGAGCATTCTAGTTATGATGCATGATGCAATCAGTCAGCTTGATGTCCACCTGCAGATCTTTGATAGAGTATTTTGCGGCATGCGGACTCTCTGAAGTAGTAGAGGCGTTGATTAGCTTTTTTTTGTGATTGCACCTATATGCTGGACCCAGGACAGATCATCAAAGATGTACACACCCAGGAACGTAAGCGGCTGACAATCTCCACCGACGCACCCAGGCGAGCAAAGGTTCACATATAACCTTTTCAAATCTCACCAACTGCATTTGGTGCTCCCAATGTGGCCTCTTTTACATCGGTGAGTCCAAGCGATGACTTGGCGACTTGATATGTAGGGAGTGGATGAGAAAGTGGGATAGCACAGGAACTAATGTGAATGGGTGATCGATGGCCAGCATGGACTCGGTGGGCCAAAGGGTCTGTTTCCATGCTGTATCTTCCAATCAATCAATCTTCCCACAGATGCAGCCTGGCCTTCTGACTAGTTCCTGCATTTTCTGTTTTTATTTTAGATTTCCAGCACCTGCATTTTTATTTGTATTTTTTATGGACGTCTCGGTGGGGAAGGGACGGTTCAGGATAACGTGGGGAGAACCGTACCCTGCAGTGACGGGAATCGCTTTCAAAATATGGAGGGGACCGGGGGACACAATTTCTTGGCGGCCGCGCGCGCATGCACACACACGCGAGGCTTCGAAGGTTTCCGCTGTGGGCCCTGTGAACGGTAATTACAGCTCAATCCTGCGCTAAATACAACTCAACTCTGCCTGTCTCGCAGGGTTAACCTACAGCCCTGCATGGACTGACGGAATACCAGGGCTCGCACCAGCCTTCCATACCCCCGCAGCCGCGGGCCGAGTCCCCCTAATGCCATGCTACAAAAAAATCTCCGTCACTGGGTGTAATATCTGCCTGGACCGCTCCCTATTTCCCGTAATTCTTCCCTCCCTCTCGTCCAGGGGCACTTTCCCTTGCGGCTGTAGGTTAACTCTGGCCCTTTACCTCCCCCCTCAACTCCTTTCAGGGACCCAAGCAATCGTTCCAGGTGTTGAGCTGGGTTTTCCAGCGCTGCTTCCGCTCTCTAGTGCAGCAGGTGAGACTGTGGGCCTGGGGCACCTAGCGCGCCCATCTGACTCCCGACGTCTCTGGCCACCCCACAGCGAGCAGCACCGGGGGAACACACCTCATATTCCGTTTGGGGGGCACCCGGGGCGAACATCGACTTCGGCAGCGATTGCAGCGTTCCTCAGAGCCTTCCAGGATTGATCCTAGCCTTTCTGATCAGTCTGGCTGCCCGGATTTCCTTCGAGGCTGCAGGTCTCCAGCTTTTCTGGTAACCTTCGTCCAGGGCTGCAGCCGTTGTGACCCTACGGAATGTCCGGCGCCGGGCACGTCGCCCTCCTCCAATCATCGCACTCTATCCTCAGTTCCACCCCCTACTTCCGCCTCTGACCAACTCCTCCCTCCTCCAATCATCGTGCTGAATCATCATGTTCCGCCCCCATTGCCTCTATCATCCAATCGGCGCCCTCGATCAGTAGTCCCACCTCCACTGTCTCAGCGGATAGCGGAGATTTCACCGCTTTTCATACGGATTTTAAAATCCGGATTACAAAAATTGTGGGGGGGATTGTCCCCCACCGCTCAAAACAGAGGGGGGATGCGTGTCCCCTGTCCCCCCCGGGATTTCCACCACTGGTACCCTTCAATTAAGCGGAGCTACCTAAATACTTTCAGATGTGGCAGTGTGCTCCAGTTTCAAATTCAACAGATACGAAAACTTGTCTTCAATCAGTGATATCGGCTTCAGGGGGAGTGGAGACGTAGAGAGGGCAGGAAAGGTAAAAGAAGAACATACTGGCCAATTAATTAAGTGTACTGTGGCTAACTGGAAATGAGACTTGAGGTTGGGGAAGAAGCCACATATTAATTAAATGAATGGCCACAGAATTGGCTTGAGGGCTAACAGCCCATTAATTAATTCCCCAACTCCTCCTAACCACCACTTCATACACACTTCCTGATGAAGCATTACTTCCTCAGACAGTCCAATCCGTCAAATGAGAGCTGATCAGTGAGTGTGCAATGTGCACTAAAGGTCTTGCACACTTCCTGTAAGAAGGGCAATTACTTCCTGAAACATTACAGCTTGCCATCACGTCACAATAATGGGCACCTCCGCGCCCAACAGTGTACACTCAGACCTATTAGGATTACTTGAATTAAACTTCAAGGAGAAACCTAATCTGTGCGAATTTGTGTAAAAGCGCCCACTGAAAAGAAGGACTGAGGAAAGCAGAAACAGGAACGTATTGCAATTAAGCGAAAGACTGCAATGATCACGTGTCTGTTGCAGGTTTGCAGGTTTGGCTTAAGCAAATCCTTGCAATGAAGAAAAGGACTCCTGGCAGCACACTCCAGTTTGGGTTCATGAAAATTAACTGGGCCAGGTCGCTTCATTGACTAAAATCTCCACAAGGGAGAGGTAAGGGCCTGTCCCATTTTCCCGAGTTACTCATGAATTCTCCTGAGTTTTCCCCTTGATTCAAACTGGGAGAATGTCCGTTTCGAGTCCGCAGGAGTCCGTAGATATATCGTAGCGGCTCGTTATGCTAGCCGTAGGTACTCGGGGCATCAGGTAAGTTGGGACGTTTTTTCCAGCCTGACAAAAAAGTCTACGAGTAAAAAGATAGTCGGGAGGAGGAGTTCGTAGATCACAAAAATCTTGATTTTTATTTAAGGTCCTTTCAACACGGCAGAGGACTCGGGAAAGTAGGACAGGCCCTTTAGAAACCCTATGAAAGCCCTCAAGTCTGAGGCAGGGGCAGTGCTCGATTTATGAAAGTGCTGGATGTGCAAGGAAAGATTTGATTTGAAATGGGACAAAGCAAGTTAGAGCGTGGAACAGCAGAGGCAGACAAAGAAAACAAATTGAAAAGCCATTTTACGTCTTGTCACCTAAGATTAATGTGCAAGATGAATCTGCTTCTTCACTTGGGAATCACTTGCCAGGTTATTGTGGTATTCAAAGATAGTTTGGCATTATTTAGTTGAAAACTGGGTTTCAGAAAGTCTGACAAAGATGCAAAAACCATGACACTGGATGTAAATGTGATTCATTATTGATGAACACGGTGATAAAACATGTGCACACACTCTGAATAATCCACAAACACATACCATTCCAGCTGAATTAAAGAGCAAGCAATTGCCAAGGTACTCGAAATGTACCGAGCATTCAACAAACTTCAGCAAAGTCCTCTCAAGACCCGTTCAGCTTTAGCGTAATCCAGGGTGCAGGGTGTTTCACTTGAGTTAAAGAACAAATCCAAAATAGATAAATATATCAAAAGCATAAAAAGCGGATTTCAACCACCTCTGACGAGGATTTGACTTCAAACCCAGTGTCTGATCAACTAAAACAACAAATATCTGGTTAAATAGAATGATCCCTCCCTAAAAACAATGGTAAGCTCCCTCTGAAATAACTGAGAAAAGTCTGACAAATTGCAGAGATCACCAACGTTTAAAATGTTTTTTTAATGAAATAGAATAGGAAAATTCAATTTTTAAAGAAATACAACTTAAGCCAGGTGGATTTTCTGGGCAAAGATATTTAATGCAATGCCTGCTTTTTGCAAGATTACCAAAAACATTCTACATAGCGTTTACTAAGAAGACCTATAACATTTCTGTATAATTCTGTCATTAATTGACTCTATGCTCACCTTGCACAACTGCAGAAGGCAAGATTAATTAAACATTAATAAATGTTCAGTTTGGATACAGCCAGGCCTCAAAGACTGCACTTGACAAGGAGACTGTTTGAAGTTTTGATAAAGAAAACTGCTGCCTGGTGCAGTAAATTTACCTACAATGAAAAGGAAAAGAATCAGGCTTCAAATAAAAAAACTCTGCTTTTTTGACATTTTCGCTCAGTGAATTTATATTTCAGCGATTCAAATTAGCCCAACTTGTTTAAAAAAATGTGCTGGTACCTTGTAAGATTTTGAAACCTACAACAGAGCCACGTCTCAAAGCCTAAGGTGCACAAACCTTCCTTTGAGCTTGAAACCTTTAGGTGTTGTTCCACTTGATCGGACAGGCGAAGGAACATTTCTGCGATTTTTGTTTTTAGTTTTAGGTCAGGTAAAAGCAGAAACAAATACATCCACCATCAAGCTTCAACTCTTCATAGATGTCAGATGGCATGGTTTCATTGGGAACTGTGTTTTTAAAATAGTGGAGCAGTGGTTAGTGGCAGCCTTGAAAAGCTGGTTGGGCATGGGTTTAGAAACAAAGGCAGATTGAAAGGAGCTGAAAGTGATACTGTGTGGAATGCATCAAAATGCAAGACATGGCGATGGAGAGGAAAAGAGCGCAGAAGCACCTCATGCCAGCGGAACACAAAGTCATGTAGTTACACAGCGCGGAAACAGGACGACAGCTCAACTTGTCCACGCATACCAACCTGCCCCATCTACACTAGACCCACCTGCCTGCATTTGGCCCATAGCCCTCTAAACCTGTCCTATCCATGGACCAGTCTTATTTTAATACCCTCTTAAACTAGAGGGCATCATGGCAGGGTAGAGGTAGAGTTGCTGCCTTACAGTGCTTACAGCGCCAGAGACCCCGAGTTCGATCCTGGCTACGGGTGCTGTGTGTACGGAGTTTGTACGTTCTCCCCATGTCCTGCGTGAGTTTTCTCTGAGAACTTTGGTTTCCTCCCACACTCCAAAGACGTACAAGTTTGTAGATTAATTGGCTTGGTATAAATGTACAAATTGGCCCCAGTGTAGGATAGTGTTAATGTGTGGGGATTGCTGGGTCGGTGCAGGCTCAGTGGGCCAAAGGGCCTGTTTCCGGGCTATATCTCTAATTAAACTTTGTGTTAGTACCTGCCTCATGTACCTCCTCCAGCAGACCGTTCTATTCACCTACCGCCCTTTGTGTAAAATGGTTACCCCTTAGGTTCCCATTGAATCTTTCCCCCCTCACCTTGTCCTATGTCCTCTGGTTCTTGATTCTGCCTTTACCCTGACTATTCCTCATATGATAAGATCACCCATCATTCTACTGCGCTGCAAGGAATAAAGTCCTTGCCTGTCTAACCTCTCCCTATAGCTCAGGCCCTCAAGTTCTAGTAACATCCTTGTAAATCTCCTCTGCACCCTTTCCAGCTTACTTAATAGAAACCGTGCCGAACACGTTGCCATGATAAAATAATGTCCTCTGCCTGCATGTGATCCATTTCCTTCCATTTCCTGCATATCCATGTGCCTGTCCAAAACCCTCTTAAATATTATTACCATATTTGTCTCCACCACCATCTCTGGCAAGGCGTTCCAGACATCCAAGGTGTATAAATCCACCGCTCATCTCCTTCAAACTTTTTCCCTCTCACCTTATAGCCATGCCCTCTAATGTTGGACATTTCCACCCTAGGACAAAGGTTCTGACTATCTACCCTATCTACATGCCTCTCATTATTTTATATAATTCTATCAGGTCTCCCTTCAAACCTCCGACGTTCCAGGGAAAACAATCCAAGTTTATGCAACCTCTCCTTGTAACTGAGACCCTGTAATCCAGGCAAGAATCTGTACCACCTCCAAAGCCTCCACATCCTAAATAAATATACAGGTCCACCATTGATTTTCCGGCACCCTTGGTTCCAGAGCCTTGCCGGATTATCCGTTTTGCCCGACCTGCAGAGGTCAGGTAATAATTATTCAACATTACACCTCTAATTATGCCCCTCCCGTGTCTCGAAAGCACCATGGACTGCCAGAAACTTAAAGAATTAGCAATTAACTAAGAAGTAAACAATTAACTCTTTCAGCACGGAGGCACGGGTCCAGAAAGACCATGCGCCACATGCAATGCTCTCGTACATTTTGTCCGGATTTAAGGAGGTGCCAGACCATCAGTTGCCCGTTAATCGGTGGTGGATCTGTACAATAATCACCATGCAATAAATAAATAATCAATGCAACAAGATTAAGAATAATAAATTAATAACTAGGTGGGCATGATAGTGCAAAACCAAGTCCTTGCCCCAACCAAATAATAAAGTCCTTCCTAAACAAAGTTCCACAGTGCAATCAAAAGCAAACGTCCGACACCACACTGCAGTGCCACAAGCTGCTGATGACCGTGTAACTATATGGCATTGCAATGCATTCTCATTTTCTCTCCCTTGTTCTAACCAGTTTGTTCCGACAATCACAGCCACCACATGCGTCATATTAATTCACTGCAGTGGTCCCTGGAGGAGTGTCAGGTGAGAACAAAGTCCAGACTGCCGAAGTCCCTTTGGCAGAGACTCCTTCCAATGCGCCGTATAATTGAACCAGCAAACCATCTCCAGCCTATTTGATTGTGTCAGATACGACTATCACAGGTAAAGCCGGCATACAACATTGAAATCTCTCCCCGGCTTCAAAAAGACAAAAGCGACGGGGGAGCAAACATTATAAAGTGGATTATTCAGCTCAGCTCCCTGTCACAGATACATCCCTGTGATCCCAGTGGAACGGGGAATGCATTCTCTAAGCATCAGCCTTATTTCAGGGAGCTTTCCACATACTTCGCCACTGGACAAAGTATGAACTATTTATAATGGGAAAATACCGCACATCCAATGTGTTAACTCCCAGAGTTTTGTTCATTCTGGACATCCCCATTCCTTTCTCACCAGTTATACCTAGAGGCGTAGAATCTTCGAACCATGCAGCGTGGAAACAGCCAATACATTGATGGAGAGATTTTACCATAGATTCCTTAGAGTCATACAGCAGGGATACTTCAGCCCAACTCAATCATAATAAACTAAGTGTGTAGGAAGAAACTGCAGATGCATTGGTTATATTTAAGAGGGAGTTAGATGTGGCCCTTGTGGCTAAAGGTATCAGGGGGTATGGAGAGAAGGCAGGTACGGGATACTGAGTTGGATGATCAGCCATGATCATATTGAATGGCGGCGCAGGTTCGAAGGGCCGAATGGCCTACTCCTACACCTATTTTCTATTTTCTATGTTTCTATGCTGGTTTACACCAAAGATAGACGCAACATGCTGGAGTAACTCAGAGGGGCAGGCAGCATCTCTGGAGAGAAGGAATGAATGGATGATGTTTCGGGTCGACCCGAAACATCACCCAGTCCTTCTCTCCAAAGATCCTGCGGAGTTACTCCAGCATTTTGTGTCTATCTTCCTGATAAACCAAGTGACCATCTAGGCCAGTTCCACCTGCCCGTGTTTGATCCATATCCCTCTAGACCTTTCCCATTCATGTACCTTTAAATGCTGTTCTTGCGTCTAAATCAACTACCTCGTCTGGCAACTGGCTCCATGCACCCACTGTGTGAGACTGGAACATGACTGAATCAATGCACAGAACTGTGATACAGAGAAGGATGGAATTGGGCACGGCAGCATCTAAGCTCAGTGAAACCAGTGTTCAATATAGAACACACAGTGAACAGCATGATCACGTTCGAGGGTCCTCGTTCTTGACAGATGAGGGTCATCGCAATTAAATTTAAATATTTTTTTCCAAATTTAGAAAGTCATTTGTAAAGTGAGGAAGGAGTGAACATTTAAGGAGGTTAATTGGGATTCCAAAACGGCTTGCTGCCTCATGCGACCCCTTTTAAAAAAAAACTTTAACAGTAGTTGAGAATATTCGGCTTTGTTCAATTTCAGTTGAACTCAAGACATCACTTTGAGTAAAACTCCAATTATCTGGCACCCTTGGGACTCAGCGAGTGCCAGTGCAGCAGGTTTTCCAGATTATTAGATCGCACTCCTATTAATACACAATTAGATTTTTATCAGATACAATGGTGACTTTTGATAGGCATTGATGCAGATACATGGACAGGGAGGGTTTATCAGGCTCGGGGGCAAATGCAGGGAAATGGGGTTAGCCCAGTATGGACTAGGTGGGCCGAAGGGCCTGTTTCCGTGCTGCACAGCTCTGTCACTAGGATCTCTTTCACTTGTTTTTTTACACGTGGCACAGAAATCCAATGGATTTTTCAGTGAGCTGGGCGAGTTTAAAGGGGGAGTGGGTTTAATAGTATTCCCACCATATACGCATACATACACCTTCCCGACCCCTGGTGTGGCAGATCCCAGCCCCAGCTCTGGCCCACAGCACACCGACTGATCCCAGTTGCCCACAGGACCCCTGCTCTGGACTGCACACCTCACTTAGACTCCAGCCCCCCTCCCCCCATCCCACACCAAAGAATGAGCTTGATACTAACCACCAGAATTTCCAAATGAATCAGATGCCAGTTAAGCGGAGATTCGCTGCACTGGGATTGCTGGCCACACCTCCGTGATCACGGACATCACGTCCCTTGATCTAGAACGTGATCACTCAGAGGGGGATATCACATCTTTGCAGTGCTTAATAATTGTCACCAGATGCCCTCAGCGTGCTTTATAACAGCATCATTGAAACAAGATTAACAACACCTAGTGGCAGAAATTAATATTGAAAACTATATAATTAATGGAGCTTCTAAGCGAAGATTGTTCCCGATGTTGGGGAAGACCAGAACAAGGGGTCACAGTTTAAGGATTAGGGGGAAATCTTTTAAGACCAAGATGAGGAAAACATTTTTCACACAGAGAGTGGTGAATCTGTGGAATTCTCTGCCACAGAAGGTAGTTGAGGCCAGTTCATTGGCTATATTTAAGAGGGAGTTAGATGTGGCCCTTGTGGCTAAAGGGATCAGGAGGTATGGAGAGAAGGCAGGTACAGGATACTGAGTTGGATGATCCGCCATGATCATATTGAATGGCGGTGCAGGCTCGAAGGGCCAAATGGCCTACTCCTGCACCTATTTTCGATGTTTCTATGTTCTATGTTTCTATGCTTCTTAAACGTTGACTTTGGTGTATTAGGTGGAAGAAATAAAAGGTAGTTCGCAAACAGTAGAGAGTCTATGTTCTAACCCCAGCATCTAATTTGTCCAGTCAGGACACTGCAAGAGTTAATCGTTCAAGTTGCCAACTCAAGGACCTGTCGATGCTCAGTTGGGCCACTCCCACTGGAGATTATGGTTAGACAGGGAAGTTTAACACGTAGCAAAGGGAAGCAACCTGTCTAATCTGATGATATGGTCGTGTCGCTTCCATCTCTGGTGCCCAGAGGATGTTGCAGAGGGAAGTGTTAGCCACTGAGGAGACCTCTGATAAACCTTCTCAGGCCAAGTCACAGCACCAAGCTCGGCATGGCAATGGAGCTGATCTCTTGAGTTCGGAGCATGTCCTTCATTTAATGCCACAGTGTGGAAACAGGCACTTCAGCTCAAATTGTCCATACTGACCAACATGCCCCATCTACACCTGCCTGCATCTGACCCACATCCATCTAAACCTGTCCTATCCATGTACCTTTCTATGGGTTTCTTAAACTTTGTGATCGTACCGGCCTCAACTACCTCGTCCGGAAGTTCGGTCCATACACCCACCACCCTTTGTGTAAAAAAGTTGCCCCTCAGGTTCCGATTAAATCTCTCCCCTCTCACCTGATCTCTGGTTCCAGATTCCACTACTCTGGGTAAAAGATTTACCCTATCGATTCCCCCCATGATCGTATTCACCTCTACAGGATCAAATTGTTCAAGAGGGCATCCGGACAGGATAATGTGGTGGTCTCTGCAACAGGCTGATGTTGGGAGATGCTCTGAGGATCAGGTAAGGGCTGCTCACATTATCTCTATAGAACAACCTGCTCCAGATCGAACATCACTTGGGCTCAGGATATGAGTAAGTGAATCCCACTTCCAAATTCGTGGCCAATCTGTGAAGGAATTACACCTGGTAGAACGATAGGTGACGACACAAGGAACTGCAGATGCCGGTTTACAGAAAAAGACACAAAGTGCTGAAGTAACTCAGTAGGTCACGCAGCATCTCTGGAGAACATGGATAGGTGACGTTTCAGGTCGGAACTCTTCTTCAGTCTGATTGTGGTGGTGGTGTGGGGGGGTGGGGGGAGAGAAATCTGGAGCAGAGGAAGGGAAGGTCAAAGTCAGGCAAGGGATAGGTGGATAGAGGTGAGGGAGGATTTTTGATAGGCAAGAGGTGGGTTGTTCAGCAATCAAGTCAAGTCAAGTCAATTTTATTTCTATAGCACATTTAAAAATAACTCTCGTTGACCAAAGTGCTTCACATCAGTGCAGGTGCTAACGTGCTACATACAATGGTACACAGATCTAACAATACATATATAAATACATACATACAGCGCTCCCTCAGAGGAACTCAAGAAACGCTTGTGAGTAGGAATAAGTTTTAAGTGTAGACTTAAGAGAGTCAATGGAGGGGGCAGTTCTGTTGGGAAGAGGGATGTTGTTCCACAGTCTAGGTGCTGCAACCGCAAAAGCGCGGTCACCCCTGAGTTTATGCCTGGACCGCGGGATGGTCAGTAGCCCCAAGTCGGCCGATCTGAGGGACCTGGAGGTGGAATGGTGGGTTAGCAGATGTTTTATATAGGTGGGGGAAAGGGCTTTGTCTGCATAAAGGAGGAGCTTGAAATTGATTCTGAACCGCAATGTAGCTTAAAATTGTTTCGGGAGATACCACGGACCCTGTACACACACCAACTGGCCTCTTATTTCATCTTGATCACACCTGAAAGTGAGGATGTTAAAAAGAACTCCACGGGTTAGTTTAGATAGGGTACCTGTCCCAGCTTTCTTTCCCCTCCATCGTCCACCGCACAATCAGTTTGAAGCAGGGTCTCGGCCGGAAATGTCACCTCTGCATGCTCACCGGAGATGCTGCCTGACCCCGTTGAGCTTCTCCAGCCCTTTGTGTGCCATCATCGGGCACTTTTCTTTTTAAATTCAAAAAATGTATTCAATTATTTTTTTTTAAATAATATTACACTACAATAAAACAAACCAGAACCCACCACCATGATACAATACAAACAAATATCCTTCATAAACAACTACACATCTATCTTATACTCCTTGTCAAGGATGCATTCAACACCCTGCGGAGCCCAGCGGTCCCGGAACTCCCCCAAGGTGCCCGTGGACAGGGCCTATTCCCTTTTAACGGACGTAACCCCGGAAAAGGGGCAGGCAGCCGGCTCTTGTACAGCCGTCCACCGCCTGGTGCTGTGACTCAAGGATGGCCAGCTTGGCCATGTCCAGTAGATGGGGCACATTGGCTGGCATGGACAAATTGGGCCTGTGCAGTATGACTGGACAACTTGGGGTTCCTCTAGGAACTCGAGGTTCGGGGATGTAAATAGCGGTTATCAAACAACCTCAGTGAGAAATCTGAAGAAGGGTCTCGACTCAAAACGTCACATATTCCCTTTCTCCAAAGATGCTGACTGAGCCACTGAGTTACTCCAGCATTTTGTGTCTGTCTTCGGTGAACACCAGCATCTGCAGTTCCTTCCGACACAAACAGAGTGAGCTGGCAGTCAATTGACAAACAAACACCTACATGGAGACACACCTCGTGAAGCTCGGCAGGAAGCTTTCCACCCATCACTGCTACAAAGAGGTTGGGGCAGTCTGTGGGCACTGAAGGCGGAGTGGGGACCGGCTGCTGGGGCCCCATGGCTCAGGGCACATCCCACCTGCCACTAGCCGCGGGCTTCCCATCTCATCATCCCTGTAGAGGCTGCGGCAGAGGAGGCAGCTGCAACATCGGCAGCCTCTCGGCCCACGAGTGCTCAGGGGCTAATGTGTTGTGTGCTCCCGATCCCCTAGAGCAGGAGAGCAGCTGTTCTCAGCCACTGAACCAACGCACCATATCCCTGCAGGATCCTACAGCTACCCTTACACACTGCATGCATCGGGCAGGACCAGGAAGCATCTATGAAACCGACACAATTATCCCCTTATTTCTCCACACACCATAACCAGCTTCAGGAAACAGAAGCCCCCACACTTTTATTCAATTCGACCAATATAATTTGTAGCTAAAGTTCTGCAACCCAATGCTGCCAAATACCATCTTCCGCACTCAGCAAGGTGCCTGACACAAAAATGCTTTAAAAAGTTGAAATTGTATCTGTTTCTATAGCAGCTCATTCCAGATACAGACGACCCTGTGAGTGAAAACGTTGCCCCTTTTAAATCTCACACTTAAGCCTGTGCCCTCTAGTTTTAGAACCCACTACCCTGGGGAAGGGACTGTGAGAGTTCACTTTATCCTTGCTGTTCATGATCTTGTACCCCTCACCTCACAACTACTTGGATTGGTATTGCTGTGAGACGGGCAAAACAAGTATGTTCTCCAACATACGATATCCACTGTCAAAGATTTGCACTACAAGCTTTACACAATGGGATGTGTGTCCGGCAAATATATTCCACCACATGCAGATTTCCAAACACAGGCTAGAGTTGGTTCTGTGACAGATAAAATTCTTAAAGGATTGGACCGGCTAGATGCAGGAAAAATGTTTCCCGATGTTGGGGGAGTCCAGAGCCATGGGTCACAGTTTAAGAATAACGGGTAGGCCATTTTAGACTGAGATGAGGAAAAACCTTTTCACCCAGAGAGTTGTGAATCTGTGGAATTCTCTGCCACAGAAGGCAGTGGAGGACAATTCACTGCATGTTTTCAAGAGAGTTAGATACAGCTCTTAGGGCTAAATGGATTAAGGGATATGGGGGAAAAAGCAGGAACGGGGTACTGATTTTGGATGATCAGCCATGATCATATTGAATGGCGGTGCTGGCTCGAAGGGTCGAATGGCCTATTCCTGCACCTATTTTCTACGTTTCTATGTCTGCACAGAAAATGCGAGTCACACATTTGTTTATAGCTGCAGTACGTAGAAATAATTAATAAAATAAGCATGGCAAAAAATCTGAATTGTCTCATTAAGGGGCAACACAGCGGCGCAGTGGGAGAGCTGCTGCCTCACAGCGTAAGAGACCCGGTGTCGATCCTGACCTGCTGTCTGCGGGAGTTTTCCCTGTGACCGCGTGGCTTTCCTCCGAGTGCTCCGGTTTCTTCCCTCATCCCAAAGACTTGCGGGTTTGTAGGTTAATTTGGCCGTCGGTAAATTGCTGCTGGTGTCTAGGATGCAAAAGTGGGATAGCATAGAGCTAGTGAATGGGTTTACATGGACTTGATGGGCTGAAGGGCCTATTTTCATGCTGTATCTCCAGTGATATCAGTGATAGCTTGTAAAAATCGTGCGTAACTCTTCCATTATATGAGTAAGTGGCACAGGAAGGCTTAACAAATGGAACGAGACATAGGGCACGGGGGAAACAACATGACTTTGGAGTATTTTTTGACCTGTTTATTTTTATCTCCTGCCTGAGTGTGGAGTGAGTGAGTCACAGGCTGCAGGCTGCAAAACACTGCGCACGACAGCTTCAAACCCCCAAGCAAAGACGTTCTCCTTCTGAAAGACTATGATTGCTTCGCTCAGCATCCACAGACCTCGACTGTGATACGGGGCTCTGATGTGCGTCAGAGTCTACCACCCGGTCCTGACCGAAAACAGCCGCGTCACATGACAGCATGGTTGTGATCACTGAAAACAGCACGCTGATATTCACACCTTGCCACCTAACCTGTCACAGTTTAGTTTGTTGTGCAGCTCACCCACGCTGACCAAATCCCCCGTAGCATCACTTTCGTTCCCTGCACACATGCACAGCTGACCAATTAACTATCCCTTCCATGGGAGGAAGCACTCTGCCCCATGGTAATCCACAAACTACTACAGACCTTTTTTGCAGTTTGGAGTTTGGAGATACAGCATGGACCACTGCACCAGGCTCACCCTACGCTGACCAATTATCTCCCCATACAAAGGCTGGTGCCATGTTGGATCACACTTTCGCATCGACTCCCTACACACCAGTGGCAATTTACAGGAACCATTTAACTCACAAACCCGCATGTATTTGGGAGGAAGCCAGAGCACTCGGATGAAACCCACACGGTCACGGGGAGATCGCACAAACTACATACAGACAACACAAATTGCAGGATGGAACCCGGGTCTCTGGCGCTGAGAGGCAGCAACTCTACCACTGCACTACAGTGCTGCCCTGGCTATTCCAGCTAGTGCCCACATCAATCACTAAAATAATATTATTTTCCATATTTCAAAGGCCACAGCTAGTAGAGCTGCTCCCGCACAACTCCAGACACTTGGATTCAATCCTCATGTCGCACACACCGTCTGTGTAGAGTTTCTCCCCGTGACCATGTGGGTTTCCTCCAGGTGCACCGGTTTCTTCCCACATCCCAAAACCGCGCAGGTTTGTTAAGACTCCTGCAAATTGTGTGTGGGGGTTGAATGAGAAAGCAGGATAACATAGACCTAGTATGAACGGTTGATCGATGGTCAGCATGGTTTCGGTGGGCCGAAGGGTCTGTTTCCATGCTGTATCTTTCAATCAATTGACACTTTGCAAATAGATCGGCTGACAGCTTTGAAAAACAAGTCCCCATTCATGGTGGAATTTGATCCCAAGCCACTGGGTCAATGGTTCTGACCTATGGATTTGTTCTTACATAATGTAGAAATATTTGCTAGTGTAATGCCAGGCATACATTGATAGAGGGATGTTACCATAGAGTCATACAGCAGGGAAACAGGCCCTTCGACCCAACTCAATCACATCAACCTAGTGTCCATCTAGGCTAGTCCCATTTGCCTGTGATTGGCCTATATCTCTCTAAACCTTCCTTATTCATAAATGTATCAGTGATAAGAGGAGAATTAGGACATTCGACCCATCAAGTCTACTCTGCTATTCAATCATGGCTGATCTACCTCTCCCTCTCAACCCCATTCTCCTGTTTCTCCCAATAACTTCTGACACCCATACAAATCAAAAATCTATTTATCTATTGTCTTAGAAATATCCAGTAACTTTGCCTCCACAACCTTCCGTGGCAATGAATTTCACAGTTTCACCACTCTTTGACTAAAGAAATTCCTCCTCATCTCTTTCCTAAAGCAACATCCTTTTATTCTGAGGCTATGACCTCCAGTCCTAGACTCTCCTACTGGTGGAAACATCCTCTCCACATCTACTCTATCCAAGCCTTTCACTATCTGGTAAGTATGTCCGTGTACTTGTGTAAACATATTTTAAATGTTATTGTATCTGCCTCAACTACCTCCTCTGCCAGCTTGTTCTATATATGACACCTTCCATGTGAAAAGGTTGATTTAAACTTCCCTGAACATTAGTTATAAGGTGTATTTAAGATGTTAAAATGGTCCTTAGGCCTACTAAAATAATTTTGAAACATTGTCAGTCTTGTTACGTAAGGAAATAAATGCATCAAACTGCATGAAACAGGCTTCCAAAAAGAACACAGAACTCTTCAGCTATTTTGTTCGAGGTTTAAGCACTGGCCAAGATTACGTCTGAGAATGGACAGGAACTTGCATTAAATGTGCATTTGAACGACGGCTCCAAGGGGGAAGTGGAATTCCCGACGTGCTACACTGAATTGTCAGCCCCAACCTCGGACCAAAGCTCTGGACTGGAGCTGGCACCTTGAACTCTGACCCTGACCGCCTTCCTCCTGTGAGAAGCTGGAAACCAAGCAGGCGGAGGGAGGGAGAGTGGGAGCAGGAGTGGGGAGCGAGAGAGAGAGCGTGAAAGCAGGAGCAGGGAGAGTGAGCAGAGAGGGAGAGTGGGGAGAGAGATAGCGAGAAACATAGGCAGGCAGAAAAGACAGCATAAGCCCAGACACCAGCTCCATTTGAAGCATGTAATGGTGCATTTGAAGCATATAAATGCTGTTTCTGCTTGTAACACTGTAGATTTAGAAATTAATCTTGAATTGGAGCTGCATTGATGAATTGCTAATATCGACATGTTTTGATTCAAATTCTTTCAAAGGAGCCTTTGGAATTGTGTAATTTCTGCTGGGGATGTGCTTTGCCTGTTGTCTTTGGCTTTATTTATCCTTCGGAGCCACTCACTTTAGTATGAGTCATATCAATGTCTATTTATAATACACTTAGTCTGTACCGAGATGCAAAGCTGAAGGACAATAAGATGTATTGAAACAAGCTGATCTCCTCGGTTCAAAACCATGCCTTAATTGCCTACAGCAAAATTACAATGCTGTAAATATTTCCAACATCAGCTGTACTGCAACTATTCTCGCAATCATTAATAACAAATGATCTTCAGGCATCTTGTGCAGCAGAACAATTAAAAGTGTGAGGGAAAAGGTAGAACACATTTTCTACGGTCAATCTCATCGAAAAAACAATTATATTAATGGCTGCCTCCATTGTGTCAGGGAATATGTTTAAAAATCAATTTAAATGGGATTGATCCGCTGTAGTCAAAGGCTTGAATATTGGCCCATCAGCTGCAGAGCTTCCTACAGAATTTCTTGAGCATCCAGGCGATAATTCTGCTTTGTTCCCATGTTGTGTTCATCATCTCTCTCTTCCCTTCCTACTTTTTTCTCTTGTACCTCCTTAACCCAGCAAAGCAATCCTCCATATTTATCCCTAATGCCCCTGCCCCACTTAGGAAACCTGAACGGAAACCTCTGGAGACTTTGCGCCCCACCCAAGGTTTCCGTGCGGTTCCCGGAGGTTTTTGACAGTCTCCCTACCTGCTTCCACTACCTGCAACCTCCGGCAACCACCTGCAACCTCCAGGAACCGCACGGAAACCTTGGGTGGGGCGCAAAGTCTCCAGAGGTTGCTGTTCAGGTTTCCTAAGTGGGACAGGGGCATTACTGTCCGGCAGCACAGAAGCATAGTGGTAGAGTTGCTGCCTTTCGACACCAGAGACCCGGGTTCGATCATAACTGCTGGTGCTGTCTGTGCGGAGTTTGCATGTTCTTCCTGTGACCTTGCGGTCCAGTTTCCTCATCACATTACAAAGGGCTACAGGTTTGTAGGTTAATTGGGCTACAGTAGAGATTGTAAATTGTCCCTAGTGTGTAGGACAGTGTTAGTGTATGGGGTGTCCAGAGACGTCACCTGTCCTGCTAAGTTACACCAGCATTTTGTCTACATCTTTGGTGTAAACCAGCATCTGCAATTCCTTCCTACATAGCAGGTGAACAAGGTGGATCTAGGTGTAACGTCAATGGGAATAGCTCCAGTGTGAATTAACATTATCGAACTCATCGTTAAGTTTTTTTCATCGACCTTTTTTTTAAAAGCTGAAAGTTTGTTCCTTGAGATTTGTTGCAACAATGTGGGAATCTAAGGTCTGATTCCCCGAGTGGGATGGAGAATTATAGTGAGCAGCAATTGACTGAAAGCAGAACGTCGCACAGGGTGGCACAGTGACGCAGCTGTAGAGTTGCTGCCTTACAGCGCCAGAGACCCATGTACAATCCTGAATAAGGGTGTTGTCTATACGGAGTTTGCACATTCTCCCTGTGACCGCATGGGATTTCTCCGGGTGCTTCAGTTTCCTCCCACATTCCAAAGAGTTAATTGGCCTCTGTAAATTGTCCCTAGTGTGTAGGATAGAATTAGTATATGGGATGATTGTTGCTTGGCGCAGACCTGGTGGGCTGAAGGGCCTGTTTCCACCCTGAATCTCTAAACTAAACTAAACTAAACTAACTCACACTTGTAGATGAATGGAGCTATTTCACAAAGTGGAGAAATGAGGAACTACAGGAAAGAATTGCAGATGCTGGTTTAAACCGAAGATAGACACAAAAAGCTGGAGTAACTCAACGGACCAGGCAGCATCTCTGGAGAGAAGGAATGGGTGACGTTTTGGGTCGAGACCCTTCTTCAGAATGGTTAGGGATAAGGGAAACAAGAGATATAGACAGTGATGTGGAGAGATAATGAACAAAAAATATGCCAAAAATTAATGATGATAAAGGAAACAGCCCAAGCTGTGTGTAGGGTGAAAATGAGAAGCTAGTGCAACTTGGGTGGGGGAGGGATAGAGAGAGAGGGAATGCCGGGGCTACCTGAAGTGAGAGAAATCAATATTCATACCACTGGGCTGTAAGCTGCCCAGGAGAAATATGAGATGTCGTTCCACCAATTTGCGTTTAGCCTCATTCTGACAAAGGAGGAGGCTGAGGACAGAAAGGTTTGTGAAGGAATGGGAAGGAGAATTAAAGTGTCCGGCAACTGGGAGATCAGGTTGGTTCAGGCGGGCTGAGCGAAGGCGTTCCGCGAAATGATCGCCCAGTCTGCGTTTGGTCTCGCCGATGTACAAGAGTCCACATCTTGGACAATGGATACAGTAGATGAGGTTGGAGGTGGTGCAAGTGAACCAACGTGAAAGGACAACAGAAGCTGGATCTTGAGCAAAGAACAAAGTGATCGCCTAATCTGCATTTGTATGGGCATATCAGCTACAGAGGGGGGGGGGCATAGATAGAGTGGGCATTCATGAGAGGCATAGATAGAGTGGGCAGTCAGAATCCTTTTCCCAGGATGCAAACATCAAATACTAAAGGACATATATTGAAGGTGAGAAGGGCAAAGTTTAAAGGAAATGTGTGGGGCAAGTTTTTGTTGCCCATAAGGTGGTGAATGCCTGGAACGCGATGTCAGGGGTGATGGTTGAAGCAGATGCGATAGTCCGATTTACGAGACTTTTAGTTAGGCACATGGAATTGCAAAGAATGTGACAATATGGATTACGTGTGGGCAGATAAGAGTTGGTCTTAGAAACATAGAAACATAGAAAATAGGTGCAGGAGTAGGCCATTCGGCCCTTCGAGCCAGCACCGCCAGGGATAGCTACTTCCCCACAGCCATCAGGCTATTAAACCTGGCTCGGACAAAACTCTAATTATTAATAACCACTTTCTGTTATTTGCACTTTACCAGTTTATTTATTCATGTGTGTATATATTTATATCATGGTATATGGACACATTTATCTGTTTTGTAGTAAATGCCTACTATTATCTGTGTGCTATATACACACACACACACACACACACACACACACACACACACATGTATAATATACACGCACACATACGTACAGGGAAAAAACAAACAATAATAACAATGATCGTCTATATAGTTTGAAGCTTATTTGGAGATTGTAGTGTTTAATAGCCTAATGGATAATATTATTATTATTATTGTTAATAGTAATATGATTATTGGTAATATTAATATTGCTAATCTGTGTTCTATGTAAGAACATTTTAGTAGTGTTTACAATGAACTGAGAGTAGCTCAATGTAAGCATGTTCAGGGCTGTGGAGGGAGAGCAGTGATGGGGATTTGGGACAAAGCTGCAACTGCACAAAGGATGTCGGAGGATGGGCAAGGAAGTGCCATTGGTGATGGAGGGCAGACGGAGATATCGCAGAGGAAACAGTCCTTCCACGCAAAGGGGAGGGTGGTGGAGATATGCTGGAGTGACCGGGTGCCCTGGAAATAACAGAGTACGATTAGTGGAATTGGAGAAGTGGTGGGGTGAGAGGCAGGAAGGAGGGAAGTCTTCTTGTGGTCCCAGGGAGCGGGGATAAGGCGAAAGCAGAAATACTGTGCATGCAGCAGTTGATGCCCTTGTCAACCACAGTGGAGTGAAACCTTCAGTTAAACTAAAAATAAAAACATCACCACCATCTAAGCATGACTGGAATCTGGAGCAAAACTCAAAGTGCTGGAGGAGCTCAGCGGTCAGGCAGCATCTGAGGAGGGAATGGGCAGACAGTGTTTTGGGTTGGCATCCTTCAGACCTATCCACAGCTCCTTGATACAGAATGTCTTTTCTCACCCCCTCCCAACCTTATCATTTACTACTCATTAAAGTAAATATCCCGATCATTCAACAGATGAGCATTCCCTCCAGATTATAGGCTCGACTAGGGTTAGGATTTAAAATTGAAGGGGAAGACTTTAATCAATGGGCACGGTTCACAGCAGTGACGGTATACACAGAGTGTGACAACTCTCTGCCTGCCGTCTCTGGAGCAGGGCCTACTATCATCCAGTACCATCGCTCCACTCTTCTAAATCTCTTTCCAACTTCCCCTGTGCTATACCTGTTGCATTTGAGCTTGACTTGATTGCATAGTATCACGTCATCTGAAAGGGTGGCATGCACAGTGGCAGCACGGTGGTGCAGCGGTAGAGTTGCTGCTTCACCGTGACAGAGACCCGGGTTTGCTCTTGACCGTGGGTGCTGTCTGTACGGAGTTTGTACGTTCTCCCTGTGACTGCGTGGGTTTTCTCCGGGTGATCCGGTTTCCCTGCACACTCCAAAGACGTGCAGGTTTGTAGGTGAATTGGCTTCCGTAAATGGTCCCTATGGTGCTAATTGTCAGGGATCGCTGGTCAGTGCGGACTTGATGGGTCAAAGCGTCTGTTTCCGCGCTGTATCTATAAAGTCTAAATCAAGGCTTTTCACCGTACCTCAGTGTACAACAATAATAAATCTAAACCTAACCTTTTGCCATCCATCAAATTTTACTGCCAAGCAGCAAGCATTCCCAGAACACACATTCATACAGTGCTTTAACGTAATCTCAACAGAGTTACAGATAGTGCACTGTTTTTGCAATGAAGAGAACACATGGAGGCTCCAAATGAACATGGATACGTTAAGTCGGACAAAGACCTGGCAAATGGAGAGTGGTGTAGAAAAATGGCAACTTGTCCATTTGACCAGAGAGATAAAAAAGTATTTAATCAACATGATGAGAGGGATGAGGGTGTCCCTGTGCACTACTCATACAGAGATAGTATCAGAGAGTAGGTAGAATACTGTCATCTACTGCTGGAGGATTTGGATACAGATATTGGGAGCTGATGGTTTGTGCGACCACGCCTGGAGTAGTGTGTACAGTAATGTTCTCATTATTTGATGAAGGATGATAATGCTGTAAGCATTTGTCGGTACTGGGCCTGTACTCGCTGGAGTTTAGAAGAATGAGGGAGGACCTCATTGAAGCATGCGGAATTGTGAAAGGCTTGGACAGAGTGGACGTGGAGAGGATATTTGAACTAGTGGGAGAGTCATAGCCTCAGAATTAAAGGACGTTCTTTTAGGTAGATGAGGAGAAACGTTTTTAGTCAGAGGGTGGTGAATCTGTGGAATATTTTGCCACAGAAGGCTGTGGAGGCCAAGTCCGTAGATATTTTTAAGGCAGAGATAGATAGATTCTTGATTAGTACAGGTGTCAGAGGTTATGGGGAGAAGGCAGGAGAATGTGGTTAGGAGGGAGAGATAGATCAGCCATGATTGAATGGCAGAGTAGACTTGATGGGCCAAATGGCCTAATTCTATTCCTATTCCTATTCCTTATGACCTTATGACTGATTGTGGGGGAGGTGGGATTGGGGGAAGAAAGCACAAAGTTCCAGGCTCCCCACCGCAATCAATCTGAAGGTTGGTCCCAACATGAAATCCATTTCACTCTTCAAGAGAGAGGTTGAACCAGCCGGATCTGCTTGTCCATTAACTTACCCTAAAACATTCTTGCAGGAACGAGTAACGCGCTGGTCTCTGCGGAGAGAGTCAGCGAAAGCCAAGCTTGCTGCAATGACAAGCCCAGGCAACAGGCTCCGCACACATCTCACAATCCTAAACCATCCGCACTGAGCGGAGAAAGAAGGCAAGTGCATCTTGCAAATTCCAAATGAAAAATACATTCCCCTAAATGCTAGCGTGCCCAATTATTTTATGTATTGCATAATTTATTAGCGCGAGCCTTATAATTACAATGCCTGGGGCAGAAGCTTTGCACATCCTACGAAGGCTGTAGATGCATTTTAATAGCGCACAGCCACAGTGTGCGGCATAATTGCAGGAGTCACTGGAGATGGATGGTTGTGAAGCTCCTGGTGTGGGGTAGACAGATTATACATCACCGTGTCAAGTCAGGCTTTTATGCCTCCTGTGATTATGAGGCCGATGCAACATTTATACAGCGTTTAGGCTTAATTCACCAACAGCCCGACAGCCAGTGCCCAAGGTTTCACAATTACAGCCCCCATTTCATCCTCCAATCTTCCTCATTCTCTATTCCATGGTCTCCTACAGTCAACTCACTTTTCAACCCCCGCATCTAACACTCTAGAAATCACAAACCCACCCTCACCTCTCCGCATCCAGAAACAGAGGAGCCTAAAACCTCTTGCATTGATTGCTCATTAATAAATCATTAATATTTCTAATGGCGTGAGATTCAAGGTATAAGTCTGAAAATATATCTTCTCAGCATTTTGTTGTTGTCAGTTCTGGTCATTCCATTAGAGGAAGGACGTGGAGGCTTTGGAGAGGTTGCGGAGGAGGTTTACCAGAGTGTTGTCTGGTTGGAGGGTATTAGTGATCAGGAGATGTTGGATAAACTTGGATTGTATTCGCTCAAGGTTCAAAGGCCGACGGGAGAACTGATTGAAGTATCAAAAATTGTGAGAGATAGAGTTTAACTTTAGTTTAATCCAGTTTAGAGATACAGTGTGGATCTTCAGCCCACGCCAACCAGCGATCCCCGTACACCAGCGCTATCCTACACACTAGAGACAATTTACTACACACACACACAATTAAGGTGGGCTGAAGGGCCTGTTTCCGTACTGTACAGATATATGATCTTATCAATCAGGACTCATTAGCGCAGTAGATAAATGGTGTCTAAGATTCACTTGTTCACAAAGGTCACTGGTCAGATATTCCAGGGCTTCAGAACATTGTTGAAGTTTGTCTGTAAGCTTTACTGAGGTATCCAGATAATTCCAGACATTTCATTTTCCTGTTGAATCAGATTTTAATTGGAGGTGATACAATATGTTTGCTACTTTTCAAGATTTGACTCTGGAGACACGAAGTCTAAAAAATAGCTAAATAGCTAAAAAATTCAAAATCATGAGAAACTTCCGCTGGGGTAACTAAAGAGGCCACAACACTATTTTAAGAACCAAATGACTCAATGTTCAAAACTTAGTGTTCAGGGTTTATCTTTCCCCAAAATCATCAATAACTGAAATAATGTCTTGGAGCATTGGAGGGCATTTCCTTGGAGCTTTGGAGGGCTGATCTTATAGAGGTGTGTAAAATAACAAGGGGAATAGATGGGGAGAATGCGCAGTAGGTATATGGAATGAGCTGCCAGAGGCTGTAGTCTAGGCAGGCACTATAACACTTTTTAAAAGCCATTAGGACAGGTACATGGATAGGTAACGTTTAGAGGGATACAGGCCAAACACGGGAAATGGGACATCTTGTTTGGCGTGAACGAGTTGGGCCAAAGGGACTGTTTCCGTTCTGCATAACTGTGACTTTCTCCATTCCCTAAAATGTGGATTTTCAATGTAAGATCCCAAATGAATCAAAGTAATTCTGTAAATCCAATTTCTATATTTATTCCTAAACTTATTCAAATGTTACTTTAATTTCTATTGGCATAATAATAGTTAGTTTAGTTTATTGTCACATGTATTGAGCTACAATGAAACGCTTTTGTTGCGTGAAAGACAATGCATGATTACATTCGAGCCGTCCGCAGTGTACAAACACAGGATAAAGGGAATAACATGAGATAAAGTCCAGTAAATTCCAATCAAATTATTCCGAGGGTCCACAATGTTGTAGATAGTAGCTCAGGAGCGCTCTCTAGTTGTAGGATGGTTCAGTTCAGTTGCCTGATCTACATCTGTTAGTCGGCAACCTTTTGAACAGCTGACACAGTATCAGAAGTTGGGGTGAGGGGGGTGTGACTCTGGAAACCCTGGGACAGAGGAAACTTCTCCCCAATGTGTGCCAGGACAACGGACCTGGAAGGCCAAGAGAAGACTCTATATTTTTAAGAATTTGCACCTGAAGGTTCAGGTTTATTATTGTTGCGTGTACTGAGGGACAGTGAGAAGATGGCGTCGGGAACATGGCGAGCCTGTCGACCGCCTAAAGGGCCTGTCCCACTTTCACGACTTAATTCAAAACCTCTGCCGAGTTTAAAGTACCTAAAAAAAAATCAAGATCATGGTAATCTACGGACTACTACGACTTTCCACGACTATGTTCACGAGCTCCTACGAGTATGTCTACGAATTCCCACCACTATTTCGATGCCCTCCTTATGAGTAAAAAGTTGCAATTTCTTTCATCCTGACCATTTTTTCACTCGTGGACATTTTTTTATCGGGCTGGAAAAAACGTTCCGACTTATCTGATGCCACGAGTACCTACGGCTAGCATAACGAGCCGCTACGATATATCTACGAACTCCTACGAACTCCTACGGACTCGTTACGAACATTCTGCAAGTTTGAATCAAGGGGTAAACTCAGGAGAATGTGTGAATTACCTCGGTGGTGCAGAAGGGTCTGTTTCTGTGCTGTATCTCAAAATTCTAAAAGTCTTCTGACATTGTGCTGTGTGAGTGAGCCCTCTTGAGTGCAGCAATCAAACCTTCCACAGGCAAGATGCACTGGGTATATAATGTTTGCACTGCTGCCTTCTGCTTACCACGCAGTGGGAAGATATCTGTAGCATCTCACATCTGGATTCACACAGCGAGTATTTAGAGAGTAGTTAATTTTCACTTTCTGTGAGGCCAGGGCACAGTATTATTGAACCTTTCTATACTTAATTATCGTCTGCTTTGATCTGCATTTTCACACCTTACCCTTCCATATCTCTAGATTCCCTCTCCCCCGACTCTCAGTCTGAAGAAGGGGTTCGACCTGAAATGTCACTCATCCCTTCTCTCCATAGGTGCTGCCTGTCCCGCTAAGTTACTCCAGAATTTTGAGTCTGTATACAGTATTAATAAATGGGGTAGTACAGCAGGTGACAGTGGCATGAGTGTGAGTATCACTATATCAACACACAGGTTGTACAGCGATATTTCAGCAGTTTCATAAATACTAATGGGCCTGTCCCCCTTAGGCGACTTTTTAGGCGACTTCAGGAGACCACATGGTCGCCACAGTTGCCAGGGAGTCACCTTCATGGTTGCGAGGAGTTCCCACCTTCTGGGAACTAGTCGCGGCCTCATTATGCTCGCCGCAAATTTTTCAACATGTTGAAAAATGAGTGGCGACTAGAATGAAGCGTCCATGGAGAGTAGCGAGAGTTCCCGTGCCGTAGGTGGATCGCCAGGAGGTCCTCGTGGGTTGCCAGGAGGTCGAAGGTTCTCGTAGGTTGTAGCTGGTGCTGACCAGTGAATTTCATTGGCTCATTGGGGAAAACAAAAGGCAAGCAGCAGTTTTCAGAACCAAGGATAACCGACTTTGCAACTTTTAACAAAGCTAATGAAATATACAGACTGTAATTCTTTGGGATGTGGGAGCACCTGGAGAAAACTCACACGATCAAGGGGAGAACGTACAAACGCCGTGCAGACAACGCCCGTAAGCAGGATCGAACCCGAGTCTCTGGTGCTGTGAGGCAGCAACTCTACCGCTGCGCCACTGTGCCACCCCAGAGGGTAAGCAGAAGGGTTTTTTTGACATTTAAAAATATGATTCTTGCTAGTTTTCCTTCACTTCACTTTAAAGGGCATTTAAGCTGATATACTGGCTGCCCCCCAAACCTTGAGAAAGGGTCTCCTTGAGGATTTAGTGATCTTCAGAGATCACATTCCCCCCCTGCTGTGAAGTGAGAGGTCAGGAAGAGATCTGGAACCCAGGAGTTCCCAAACACATGGATCTGAAGAAGGGTCTTGACGCGAAACGTCACCCATTCCTTCTCTCCAGAGATGCTGCCTGTCCCGCTGAGTTTCTCCAGCGTTTTGTGTCTATCTTTGGATTAAACCAGCATCTGCAGCTCCTTCCTCCAAATGGATGCATTTTTCAGAAACGGGGAACCAGGAAACAATTTTTAATTTACATTGTGTAGTATAATTTAAAACAAATAAATGCACACAAATGAAACAGAAGCTCAAATAATATGAATAAACTTGTAAGTATTTCACATTAGAACCTTTTATATTTTTAAATATTCATGTACGTAAAATACAATACATATACATAGGTATGTTACAAAACCTACCTGAATCGTCATTAGGAATCTGCCCTCAGCCATGTCGGCGATTTTGGCGCTGTTTGGAGGGGGCGGGTTTAAAACGCGATTTTTACTAGGCTGTACTAATCGCACATGTTCAGCCTAGTAAATCATTAACGAAAAATCGCTGCAAGACCCGGTCGCAAAAGGTATTATTAGTTTTATAGGCCTCGATAATATAGTTATAATAGTTTTAAAATTACTTTCTCATTTCGCAACCTCTCGCAGCCCCAGGGTTTTATAGAGCAAACAATTAAAGGTATGTACCTTATTTTTACATTAAATGGGGCATATATATAACCCTAAATATCAAGTTATCTATAGTGAGTAGCTCATTTTGGGCTTTTTATATCCCGCAGTATTTTTCTCGGCATTTGAGGGCACTAATCCAGCGCTATGTCAACGTTCTAAACCAGCGCGTTCCACTAGAAAGCTGATGGGCATTTATTTACAGCAATTGAACACTAAATTCCTTCCATTTGGCCTATAAATTAATGTAAATTAGATATAAAAATCATGTTATATTGTGAATTATTTGTGAATAATCTTTGGACACTTAGGCTATTTAAAAATGTTAATCTTTCCTTATGAAATGGGCTTTTGACTATCCAAGATCACAGCTTTTTTGGAATGTCCATTGAAAATCAATAGGGAACAAGATGCTAATTTCCGAGTATGAAAATGGTCATAACTTTTTTAATACTTGAGATATGAAAGTGAATTTGGTGTCAAATTAAACTTATTGTTATGCTTTATCTGATGGGATAAATTGCAGACTTGATTTTTTAAATCTCAAAATTTTGTAACATTGCTAATATACATAATGTCGCATTTTGGGGGCAACCCAGTTTGCTAAACATTAATTATGACTGAGGATGTCATTAAAGTCTCACTGTGGCTGCATGTAATTGAAGATTTGACTTTGTGGATTATTTATGGTGGGAGCACAATTAAAAAGCTTGAATCACGGACCATTCAAGTGATGTTAGGTTGATTATTGTGGAGAAAGAGGAAGTACCAGAGACGGTGAAGATGCACTGGGTCATTGACACACTCACTGGGTTGGAAGCAACAGAGGTATAAGAAGTTTCGATGCACAGAGTGAGTCTCATGCCCAGAGTAGGTGAATCAAGGAGCAGGTGGCATAGGTTTACGGTGAAGGGGAAATGTTTTGTTGGGTATCTGAAGGAGTAACTTTTTCACACAAAGGGTGGTGGCTGTATGGAACAAGCTGCCAGAGGAAGTAGTTGAAGCTGGGACTATCCCAACATTCAAGAAACAGTTAGACAGGTACATGGATAGGACAGGTTTGGAGGGATATGGACCAAACGTGGGCAGGTGGAGCTCGTGTAGCCAGGACATGTTGGCCGGTGTGGGCAGGTTGGGCTGAGGAGCCTGTTTCCACACTGTATCACTGTTTGACTCTACATTGCTTCACCCATCACCTGCCAGGCTTTGTCCTGCCCCACCCTCTCTTTTCCAGCTCTTCCCCCCCTCCCCACCCCATCTCTGCACTCCAGTCATTCTGAAGAAGGCTCCCGACCCGAAATGTCGTCTGTCCATTCCCTCCGCAGATGCTGCCTGACCCACTGAGTGTTTCCAGCGCTTTGTGTTTGTATCAGAGTAATGATGGTGACATTTGTGGTTTCACTGCCATTAATACCGTATGGTCCAGGCAACTGGTATCCTAATGCCCCTGTCCCACTTAGAAAACCTGAAAGGAAACCTCTGGAGACTTTGCGCCCCAGGTGTGCAGTTCCCGGAGGTTGCAGGTAGTGGAAGCAGGTAGGGAGACTGACAAAAACCTCCGGGAACCTCCGGGAACTGCACGGAAGCCTTGGGTGGGGCGCAAAGTCTCCAGAGGTTTCCGTTCAGGTTTCCTAAGTGGGACAGGGGCATAACAATATTACACTGCCGCTACCCCACTACGGAAGCTCGTCTCCCACTCGCCCCTGAATACTTTTATGATATAGAAGGAAGTTCTTCAGCTCAGCGAGTCTGGGTTGGTGCCAGAACAGTCCCCAGTTCTTGGCATGTTTCCTATTCTCGCTAATGTGTCCATCTACGCCACATCCTCCCTGATCCTCCTGCCTCCCACCTACACGAGCGGCAATGTGCGGTGGTCAGTGAGCCAACCCACCCAGATACCTTTGGGATGTGGGATGAAAGTGGAGCATTTGGGACAATGTGTAATAGCCCACACAGACAGCACCAGTGGTCAGGACCAAACCCTGGAGCAGGGAGACATCAGCACTAACCGCTGCACTACTGAATCACCTACATACGCGATACACATGACGAACTCAATGATTTTTTACTTCAAAATAAACTCCTTTCCATAACTGAGACCTTCAATGCAAAATTTCCGCTCAACCTACATAAGTGTATTGATTGCTGATACATGAATCCCAATCAAGTAATGAAACCGAACAGTGAAAAAATAAATTTCATGCCTATCTGACCGTGAAAGTCTCCAAGATTGATCTGTCAGAGCCTCCATTAAACGGGCCGATAAATTTTCAGGAAAGATAAATGCAAAATAGATAAGTATATGTTGGTGTAAATGAGTTAAAAAGCAACAGGAACTGTTTCACTTCCAAAAATAGACGTGCAGAAATTACCAGAAGCAGTTCAGGATGTTTCAGAGTTATTGTCATCCTGTTAGATAAGTTGAGGGCAAATTTAATTTTAACTCACCGAGCACGAAGACAGGAACATTTGCATAAAATTCCATCACCAGCCCAGACCGCAGTGTGAGTAGTGTGGGAGGACATCACCAACACGGTTGGGTTATCACAAGTTCAGCACAAGTTCAGGCTCCATGGCAGCAGGTCTTGTTTAAGTCAAGGCAAGTCAAGTCTGAAGATGGGTCTCGGCCCGAAACGTCACACATTCCTTCTCTCCAGTGAACTCAGTATTTTGTGTCTATCTTTAAAGATACCGCTGATCTATCCCATTGTGTGCAATTGTGGAGTATGCACTGTGGACTGTTGCCATCATCAAGGTGAGGTGCCTTTGGAATTGATGGAGAATGGACTGGTTAAAATATCACCGGTTCGTGCAAACCTTCCGAACCCGGAGATGGCAAAGTGACACCACAGTTGATCCAAATGGCATGGTGCTTGTATTGTATTCTTGTATTCAAATTTTATTGTCGTTGCCTCACTTTGAGACAACGAAATGAATTTCCCGTTCAGCAGTATCGTTAAAAAAAAATCACAATAAAAATAATAAAAATAAATAATAAATAAATAATAAAACATATTAAAAAAAAAAAATTGAAATTGAATTAAAGATTTAACAAAAGCACAAACACAAAAAGTCCACAACACAACATAACATAAATGGCACCCAGGTGAGGACGGCACCATAGTCCAGCCAGCCTCCCCTCCGTGTCCATCCGTAGTCGGGGCCTTCCGAGCACCTGCAGTCGCCGCCCCGGGTGGCCCGATGTTCAGGCCCTCACGCCGGGCTGGTGGAACGCTGACGCCGAGCCCCGACGGTGAGCATCCTCCTCCTCAGCGGCCCGGACCTTCTGATCAGCCGCCTCCCGCTGCCGGAGTCTGCAGCTCCTGAGTCCACAGGTCGAGCTGGGCAGAGTCACAGGACCCCGCGCTGTCCATCAGCGCCGCCCGCGTTGGGAGCTCTGCAAACCGCAGCTCCTTGATGTTGGTGCAGCAGGTCCAGCACTCCGGGCTCCAGACGGCGACCCCCGGTAAGGCATCGCCAGCCCCGCGATGTTCCAGCGCTGTCCCGCCGCTGCTGGAGCTCCGGTCGATCCCGGCAGGAAAGGCCGCGCCAATCCAGGTAGGTAGGCCGCTGTGGGGGGGGGGGGGGGGGGGAGGACGCGACTCGAATAATAGTCGCGTCCTCACCAGGAAGCGGCTGAAGGACGGTATCCCCCGCACCGTGCCCTCTTCCCCCACATAAAAACACAAAAAAACACAAAAAAATACACTTTTAACATAACAAAATAAACAAAAAAACAAAAAGATACCGGGCTGTAGGTGGAGGCTGCTGGCACCAGCGCCACCGGAAGTACAAGATGCTTGAGTGAAGTGTAATAAGTGGGGAATGGACATCAGATACCAAGCAATTTCATGATGGGTGGAGTGGTGCAGAAGTAAACTCACTGGACCTCAGCAGCCACCCACTGTGTCAATGAATAGAAGACAGTACTTGGAGCAACAATCAGTAAACGCAGTGCCCTGTTTCACCTGAGTGGCTGGTCCACCTTGGTAGTCCATGTATGGTGGGTTTCCAAACTTTGGCAGTAGGAGGTGCAACATTCTTGCTGCAGTTCTAAAGACCTGAGTTCCAAAACAAGCCAAGCTCCACCATCATCAACATGATGGAAGCTTAATCTCACAGTGCTGTCAAGGGAGGCCTACTCACCAATGGCCCGCTCACCAGGACGAGTCCATTCCAGCCTCACATCGTAGACTCGGACCAAACGTGGACCAGGAAGTGAATTCCAGAGTGGAGGTGAGAGCGACGGTACCCAGACGTGGCGCCGACACACAAGAAGCTGAAGCAAAGAAGTCGAAGCCAAAGAACCGAATGGAAACAAGGCCGAAACGCCAATAAACCGAAAGATTACAAAGACGAAATGCCTACTAACCGAAAGGATGGGACGCCTAAATGCAAACCAACTGAAAGGGCCGGACGCCTAAAAGCCAACGTACCGAAAAGTTGCGTCACCCAAAAGCAAACTTACTGAATGGCCGCTCAGTCGAAACGCCACCTACCCGAAAGGCGGCGTCGCCTACAGGCCAAAAGACCGACTGCCGCTCAACAGAAAAGTCCAATAGCGGACATGACTTTGTCGGGGGGCGGGACTTGTCAGCGATTGGTCCAGACCCCCGCGTCCATCACATCACGGTAAAGGCATGAACATTGCCCCAATCCTCCGCTCCACCCAACCCGCAGCCCGCGGAGGGTGGCCGTGGGAAGAGTGGGGGCTGTCCCGAGGGATGCACACCTTCGGCCGCTTTCAACTTGGTGCTTGGGTTCAGACTGCCCAGTCACCTATGGCTTGTGTGGGAAAATGAACCCCACGCTCCCGTCTCCCCCCTTCTCTCTCCCCTCTTCTCTCTCTCCCCCCCTCTCCTTCTCTCTCTCCCCCTTCTCTCTCCCCCCTTCTGCCCCACCCCATCTCCCTTCTCTCTCTCTCCTCCTCCCTTCTCCCTCTCCTCCGTCTCCACCCGCAGGAGCGTCCCACAGTCACTGACTGCGATGCACTGCCATCAGACCCCAACCCCCACAGCAGGGTGATTCACCCCAACCGCGGAGACAGACGTTTATTTATTACCGTCTCGGTGCTTGCGAGACGCACCCAAGCTCCCACGCACAAAACAGGCAGCATCTCTGGAGAGAAGTAATGGGTGGTGTTTCGTGCCGAGACCATTCTTCAGAGTGTGGCTGAAAGGTCTCGATCCGAAACGCCACCCGCTGAGTTACTCCAATTCTTCATGTTCTACTTCCAACAACTGCAGGCTTTCATCCAAAGTATTATACGACTATTCTTCTGAGACGTGCCATATCCCAGCTCATCCCGAGGTCTTTACATGGAAACATATTCTGTACTGCCATTGGGCCATACCTCAATTTTAAAGAAGTTTTTCCTCAAAATACTCATTCTACCCTAAAAGTATAAAGATGTGTATTTGAATGAAGCAATGAAGAGATAGGTCATGGCACTGTTGGATTTGCTCCCCATTGGATTGCAACCTTGTCGTGGTCGGCAACCTTGTGTGTCTCAGTGACCCCTAGAGCTATACCAGCAGGAGATTCGTCTCCTGTTAGGGTTTCCCATGCTGGACAGGTCGAAGGATAGAGGCGAGACTAAGAGCGATCCACTGGTCCTCCAGGTTGGAGGTTGAGCACAGGGCTAACAACCTTGTCTGATAAAACAAATATGTTACGGAAACAGCAACTGAAGGAATCAACACTACTGGGCTTGATGGACCTCCGGGGCTATCCACAGATGCTAGGACCAGACAGCATCCTAAGAATTGCCCTGCACTGGACACCGGAAGGGTAAAGGAAAAGAGGGAGGCCAAAAACCGCCTGCCGTCGAACTGTAGACCTGACCTGGGGTAGTGTCTGGAAGCTAGCACAGAACAGACAGAAGGACCTTTGTTGCTGCCCTTTATGGCATAATAGGCAGTAAGTAAGTAAGTCAGTACTGTTGGATTTGATGTCAGGCAGATCCAGTTTACGGAGAAACATTTATTCACTAGGACCAAGTCTGTACGTAGACCAGGACAGATAATTTCACAAATCTAATGTATTTGAAGAGCCCCAAATTAAATTTTCACTCAAGGGATGCAGACATCACTGCAAGGCCAGTGTTCAATGTCCATCTTAATAATCCCTTTGAGATTCTGTATAACCCTTTTATTTAAGCCTTGTCTGTCTGGCCCAGGCGAGCTGGCAAAATGAAGGTTCAAATTGTAAACTGCACCATTCACATCCTCATCGGTTGAATTTCAATGGAAATTATAACACAAAGTAACATTGTCTCATTATCATTCATTTTAATCCAATTTTCTTTATACTCTAAAAAAATAATTTCAACTGTACACATTCTGCTAGCCAGTGGAACAATGATTTATGTCCCTTTGACAACTTGTTTACAATAGTTTGATAAATATCAGGTCAGCCCACTTATGGGATACAAGTCACACATCATTATTCTTTGAAATTTATTTTCTAATCATCTTGCTATTCAATAGGTTTGCAGTACAGGTTTACTATAGTAACAGAACAAGCAATGAATCCCATCGAGAAACATAATTTTTATCTGATCTTTCATTATATCAACTCAATCAATAGTGATCTTCATGTGATATATTTGCGTACCTAACCCACTGGGATATTATTACCAACATTGCTACAACTAAAATAAATACAATTACAAGTAAAAGTGAAAATATTAAAATCGGAACTCCTTCAAGAGGCAATTAATTTTATTTCTGTGAAAGAGTTTTATAGCCGTTACACAACACAATTAATGATAGCCATGAGCAAAACCTAATGGAAGTGAAACCCTTTCATCACTCATTCAAGTGAAATGCCAAAGTGTAACGTCATAAAGAGTATTAACATCTCCAAACCGGTTTAATGATATAAGACCCATCCGAAGAGCTGTTTGTTCTGCATGTCACAGCACGGAAATACGCCCTTCAGCCCACCTTGTCCATGCCGACCAAGTTTGCATATTGGGCTAGTCCCATTTGGCCGATGCCCCTCTAAACCCTGACAATCCATATATCTTCCACACCTGAGGCAACAACATACTAAACCATTACATTGCCTTTCTCTACATTGTTGCCAGCTGCTCAAACCAAGATCAGTTCCATTCGAGCATTCCACTGGAATGGTGCTCAATAAACCAATTCCAAAAACCTCAAAACACATAAATATCTTGTAAAGGAGATGGGCATTAATTGTAATGAAGAAGTCGAAGTCCATGGCTGGAGAGTAAAGGCACACCTTCTGTGGCTCACCCACATAACCTCAGCTGATATCAGCAAACTGCGGTATGGTTAGTTGGTGAAGTAAATCTGTCTGAACATTACTCCAGAGAGTGTTAGCAGAACCCCATCGACTATAGTTTGGGAGGGGGTTGGAGGGCAATATTTGTATCCATTGCTCAAACATGCATCAATCAACCTTGGCTGGATTCAGACTGTGTAGCTGACCTTGCTTTGGTGTATTTTTAAACCTGGTCTTCCAATCCAAAAGTCTTGGTTTTGTAGTTAGTAAATCGTCATCTCACAAAGTTTCGGAATGAGGTAAAAAAAAAAACTAGTCACAAATATTTTTCCAAGTGCGACACGGTGGTGCAGCTGCTTCGTTACAGCACCAGGGACCCGAGTTCAATCTTGACCATGGGTGCTGTCTGTAGGGAATTTGTACGTTCTCCCTGTGACCGCGTGGGTTTTCTCCGGGTGCTCCGGTTTCCTCCCACACTCTAGAAACATACAGGCAAACAGAGAGTTGTGAGTCTGTGGAATTCTCTGCCCCAGAGGGCGGTGGACGCCGGTTCTCTGGATACTTTCAAGAGAGAGCTTGATACTATCAGGGCTCTTAAAGACAGCGGAGTCAGGGGATATGGGGAGAAGGCAGGAACAGGGTACTGATTGTGGATGATCAGCCTGGTCACATTGAATGGCAGTGCTAGCTCAAAGGGCCAAAGGAGCTGCACCTACAATCAATTGTCTATACAGGTTTGTTGGTTAATTGACTTTGGTAACAAATTGTAAATTGTCCCTAGTGTGTGGGATAGTGCTGGTATACGGGGCGATCGCTGGTCGGCGCGGACTCCGTGAGCCGAAGGGCACGTTTTCACCGCTGTATCTCTAACGTCTAAAGTAAAATCAATTATGAATTTTCTAAAAAATGACCGAATAGAGGAGATTACTCTGCTGTGCATTGATTCCAACTCAAGTCCTGCAGGCAACTAAACCATTCTATCAGTCAAGTGCAGCCCAACACGACATCCATTGACAAAGGAATTACATTCAGCTCCAGTCTCACCACGCGGGAGAGTTCAAAATGGATGTCGGCTTCTCGCACTCCCACCAGCAGCAAAGCTCAGCAGAGGCCAAAGAGAGTGGGTAGATGTGACAGGCAACATTCTTCTCCAGGTCCCATAGCTTTTCACCAAAGAGAATAATGAAATGGATGATGGAACAGTGAGCTGAATATCAAACCTTGCACATGAACTCATGGGGGAGGCACAGTTAGTTGCAGCAATGGGAGCAAGAAATTACTAAGGGACATCGATTGAGTAATTAGCTGGGCAAATTGAGTCTGGTCTCAGGAAAGTGAAGGTTTCCCCCACCGAAACAGAAAAGACAAGTAGGATTATTTTAAGCTGGTGAGAGACATTAATCTGGTGAGGAGCAAAGAGTAATGCCCCTGTCCCACTTAGGAAACTTGAACGGAAATCTCTGGAGACTTTGTGCCCCACCCAAGGTTTCCGTGCAGTTTCCGTGCGGTTCCCGGAGGTTTTTGTCAGTCTCCCTACCTGCTTTCACTACCTGCAACCTTCGGCAACCACCTGCAACCTCCGACAACCACCTGCAACCTCCAGCAACCACCTGCAACCTCCGGGAACCGCACGGAAACCTTGGGTGGGGTGCAAAGTCTCCAGAGGTTCCCGTTCAGGTTTCCTAAGTGGGACAGGGGCATTAGGGTCCCAAATTGATTTTTTTTTTTGAGGTACAGCACAAACACAGGCCCTTTGGCCCACACAGTCCACGCTGACCATCGATCACCAGTTCAAACTAGTTCCACTTTATCCCACTTTCTCATCCACTCCTTGCACACTAGGGGCAATTTAGAGAGGGCCAGTTAACCTGCAAACCTGCGTGTCTTTGGGATGTGGGAGGAAACCGGAGCGCCCGGAGGAAACCTACGTGGTCACAGGGACTACATGCAAACTCTACGCACACATGGCACCCGAGGTCAGGGTTGAATCCGGGTCTCTGGCGGTGTGAGGTAACTTCACAACCATCTGGGCCACCCATTCATGTACGAGCAGAACTCAGTGCTCGAGTATAGAAAGTAAATCAGAAATGTTGGTCTTTGTCTCAAGGCTTGGAATACAATATATTGATGCTTCAGTGGTACATCAGTGGTCACAGCAGCAGCAGGCATGTAATTATTTCATGTACAGCAGCCAGTATAGTCCTGCAAACTGTCAAATCGAAGGATGTGAGGACCAAACGTCATTATTTAGTTTTCCAGCGACGTGACACGTATGTTTGGCAAATTGTTTGGTCTATATTATATTAATAATATATGTATTAAATTTTTAACAGGTGTTGCTTTTAACCTTTAGAGTTATTGGGTTATTACATTTTAAGTTGATTGGTCACAAAATCAACAGAGAAGAGAGGGGAGTAAATTGTGAAAAAAAATTGTTGATGAATGCAGCTTACTTTTTGATTGAAGGTAGACATAAAATGCCGGAGTAACTCAGCTGGTGAGGCAGCATCTCTGGAGAGAAGGAATGGGCGACGTTTCGAGTCGAGATCCTTCTTCAGACTGACGTCAGGGGAGGGGGCGGGGCAAAGATAGAATGTAGTCGGAGACTGCGAGACTAGTGGGAGAACTGGGAAGGAGAAGGGGATGGAGAGACAGAGCAAGGGCTATCCTGAAGTTAGAGAAGTCAATGTTCATACCGCTGGGGTGTAAACTACCCAAGCGAAATATGAGCTGCTGTTCCTCCAATTTGCGCTGGGCCTCACTCTGACAATGGAGGGGGCCCAGGACAGAAAGGTCAGATTGGGACTGGGAGGGGGAGTTGAAGTGCTGAGCCACCAGGAGATCAGATAGGGGTAAGACGGACTGAGCGGACGTGTTCGGTGAAACGATCACTGAGCCTGCGCTTGGTTTCGCCAATGTAGAGAAGTTACATTGAGGGTGGTGGATTTCCGCTTCCTGGGAATCCATATTGAGGAGGACCTGACGTGGAGCGTGAACACCACTGCGCTGCTGAAAAAGGTCCAGCAGAGACTGCACTTCCTGAGGGTGCTCAGGAAGAACAACATCATTCAGAGACTGCTGCTGTCCTTTTATCGGTGCTCCATTGAGAGCATACTAACATACTGTGTATGCGTGTGGTACACCTGCTGCACAGCGGCTCAGAGGAAAGCACTCCAGAGGGCCATTGACAACGCCCAGAGGATTGTCGGCTGCCCTCTCCTTACCTTGGAGGACTTACACAGTTCCCGCTGCACCAAAAAATCCCAGAGTATCATAAAGGACATTTCCCACCCCGGACACTCCCTGTTTGAACTGTTGCCGTCAGGCAGACGGTACAGATCTACAAGGACAAGGACGAACAGACTAAAAAACAGTTTTTACCCCAATGCTATAAAAGCACTAAATGTAGCCGCCAAGGAACGCAGGGGCGAGACATACTAAGGGATTGTGGTACACTGTGAAATCGACAGAAGGATGGAGGGTTGGGTGTTTATGCGTGCTATTTTCGTGATATTTATTTAGTTGTTTATCTTTTAATATTTTACCTTGTATGTATCGTTAGCTTTTAGAAATGTTTGAATGGTGCACTGACTGGCTGACATTTTAAAATTTCGTTGTACATGGTTCATGTTACAATGACAATAAAGAAACTATTCTATTCTATTCTATTCTATTGACTTGGAACAGCAGATACAGTAGATGAGGTTGGAGGAGGTGCAAGTGAACCTCTGCCTCACCTGGAAAAACTGCTTGGGTCCTTGGATGGAGTCGAGGGGGAGGTAAAGGGACAGGTGTTGCATCTCCTGCGGTTGCAGGGGAATGTACTTGGGGAGGGGGTGGTTTGGGTGGTAAAGGACGAGCTGACCAGGGAGTTTCGAAGGGAACGGTCTCTGCGGAAAGTAGAAAGGGGTGAAGATGGGAAGATGTGGCTAGTAGTGGGGTCCTGGCATCCTTCGTTGAGGGGCATATCAACTGGTGGAAGAGTACACCAGACTGGCTTCACTTTGGAGAGGAGGCTTCAGGAAACATTGAAAACAATGCACTAAATTGAAAGAAGGGAGAGATGTCGGAGATGGTCTCTTGTATCCTTGACTTCAGCTTCACTGCAATGCCACACTTGCTCATTGCATTAATTGATGTATCGTACATGAAGTGCTTAGAATTTCTTTCCTCAGACTTTCAGTTACAGAGTAGTCACTTTGCCAATAGAGGAAGTTTTATATCGGGAAGCTGTCTTCAGTCCTGGAATGCTGACGCCTGGGCCAGAATGCACAAAAGGCCACAGCAGCTGAGACACAACTTCCACCAGGTGTCAGGAAGAAAGTGTTCAGGAAAGTCACACAGCGCTTTGCAAGGGCTAGGTATTGTCCATGAGTAGGCTTAGACAATAGACAATAGGTGCAGGAGTAGGCCATTCAGCCCTTTGAGCCAGCACCGGCATTCAATGTGATCATGGCTGATCATCCACAATCCCAGTCTACAAGCCCAGCCGCTCCATTCTCTCAGCATATGACAGTACCGCCATCCCGGGAATTAACCTTGTGAACCTACGCTGCACTCCCTCAATAGCAAGAATGTCCTTCCTCAAATTTGGAGACCAAAACTGCACACAATACTCCAGGTGTGGTCCCACCAGGGCCCTGTACAACTGCAGTAAGACCTCCTTGCTCCTATACTCAACTCCCCTTGTTATGAAGGCCAACATGCCGTTCACTTTCTTCACTGCTTGCTGTACTTGCATGCTTACTTTCATTGACTGATGAACAAGGACCCCCAGATCCCGTTGTACTTCGATCGGACTGTCTGTTTTTATTATATTGTTAATTTTAGTCCTACTTTCTATGTATTTATCCTTTTTGTTTTTATTTATACACTGAATGGAAACCGATTGAGCAACGTTTTTTTGTTTCCTCTGTGTATGCGAGTACTCAGGGAAATGATATTAAAGGAATACTGATACTGATACTGAGAAGGATCTCTTTGCTCCTATATTCGATTCCTCTTGTTATAAAGGCCAACATGCCATTCGCTTTCGTACTTTCATAGACTGATGTACAAGGACCCCCAGATCCCATTGTACTTCCCCTTTTCCCAACTTGACACCATTTAGATAATAATCTGCCTTCCTGTTTAACCTCACATTTATCCACATTAAACTGCATCTGCCATGCATCTGCCCACTCACCCAACATGCCCAAGTCACCCTGCATTCTCATCGCAGGGTGATGCTTGGGTCGGCTGCCCAGCTAGTTGCCCCCATGGGAAGAGAGCATCTCAATCAGGCATGAAAAGTGAGGTGCAACCTGCTACAGTTAGTGGGGGACACCCACCATTAGTGATCCTGTTGTGATGTAGAGCGTGCATCAACTGATTTGCAAATAAGGGACACCGCTGGACAATTGGTGAGGGAATCTCACCCTATAGTACCAGGACCACCACCGATTTTCTGGCAACTGGTGGTCCTGCATCCCCTTTAATCCAGCCAAACTTAGGAGAGCGCACATGAAATCCCCCCTGGATGTTCCCCTGAAAACTCCGGCCTTCCCACACCCGACTTCCGCGGCCGACTTTGCGGGCGGATGTCTTGGCCCCCCCACCCACAAGGCTGTGACCTCTGTTGGTCCGGCAAACGGGTAATACTGCGAGGCTTTGGAACCATGGGTGCCCGAAAATCGGTGGTGGACCTGTAATAGGAAAAGTAGACCTGCCAAACCGCTACATACCCGATCATCATCAGCTTCAATGTCCTTAACATGATTAGCGTGAGAGAAACTGGAAATCATCCACTAACTAAATGGATGTACTCCCACAGGAACTTTCATTCCCATCAGATTGCTCATAATTTATACTTGAAACACATACAGATGTCTACGGTAGCTGATGTGCTCATTATGAACATTGGAGGGCTTATTGATACATTACTACAGTAACATATTTGCCTGGCTTCCTCCTATCTTGGAGTGAGTCCAAATGTCTGTGACAGTTTTAGTTACATCACAAACTCAGTATAAATAATTTTCTCATTGAAGGAATCATGTCGGGAACGTTGTACCTCCACGAGCCTGCGCTTGGTCTCGGCGCTATACAGAAGTTGACACCTGGAACAGTGGATACAGTAGATGAGGTTGGAGGAGGTGCATGTGAACCTCTGCCTTACCTTAAAAGACTGTTGGGATCCTTGGATGGAGTCAAGGGGAGAGGTAAAGGGACAGGTGTTGCATCTCTTGCGGTTGCAGGAGTAAGTGCCTGGGGAGGGGGTGGTTTGGGTGGGAAGGGACGAGTTGGCCAGGGAGTTGCGGAGGGAACGGTCTCTGCGGAAAGCAGAAAGGGGTGGAGATGGGAAGATGTGGCCAGTAGTGGGATCCCGTTGGAGGTGATGAAAATGTTGGAGGATTATATGCTGTATGCGACGGCTGATGGGATGGAAGGTGAGGACAAGGGGGATTCTGTCCTTGTTGCAAATGGGGGAAGGGGGAGCAAGAGCAGAGCTGCGGCACATCAAGGAGACCCTAAAGAGAGCGTCATCCATAATGGAAGAGGGGAACCCCTGTTTCCTAAAGAATGAGGACACCTTTGATGATCTTGTATAGAAAACCTCATCCTACGTAGGGGATAGAGTCTTTAAAGGAAGCAGGGTGGGAAGAAGTGTAGTCTAAATAGCTATGGGAGTCAGTAGGTTTGTAGTAGATGTCGGTCAATAGTCTGTCTCCTGTGATGGAGACGGTGAGATTGAGAAACGGTGGATAGATGTCGGAGATGGTCCAGCCCATTCCATACACACAACAGTCTGAAGAAGGGTTTTGGCCCGAAACGTTGCCTATTTCCTTCACTCCATAGATGCTGCCGCACCCACTGAGTTTCTCCAGCAATCATGTCTACCTTCGATTCTCCAGCATCTGCAGTTCCCTCTTGAACACCCATACACACAACATATGGCCAAGACTGAATTTATAGAAATCAAATCACTAAATTAAATTTCTCATTCCACAGTGGGGAGGCAACGGATAATTTGAGGACATACCATTCACCGGTCATGTCTAGAGGGCTCGCTCTTACCGTGTGCAGATTGCAGCAACAATTCAAACTCCGAGGAACCTCCGCCAGCGAATCCAACAACACGCTCTGTAAATCTCTGGAAATAAGAAAAGGAATTAGGGGTAACACTTACAAGATGACATGAGTATCTTGCCGATCTTACGGTGAGGTTCTCAGTGCTTTAGGCAGAGAGGGATGGGGGCTTGGAACTCACTGCTGGGGTTGGTGGTGGAGGCAGATGCGATAGTGGCTTTAAAGAGGCTTTTAGATAGGCACGGATATGTGAGGAGTGGAGGGATATGGATCACGTGCAGGCAGAGGAGATTCGTTTAACTTGGCGTCATGTTCGGCACGGACATTGTGGGCCGAAGGGCCTGTTCCTGTGCTGTACCGTTCTATGTTCTATGCAATTTACTGGCAATTTAAATGTTCTGTTTCAGTAACATGACAGTGAATGGAGAGGAGGGCGGGGGGGGGTTGTTTCCCTGTACAAGCACCTTTTTCCATATGGGCGCAAATGGATTCTCGTCCTATCAATGCTACAAAGCTGAGAAAACACGGGGAAATTTAAAAAAACAACCACATCAGTCATGAATTTTCAAAACCAATAATCATTACCATATAAATTCAAAAAGAAGTCTGATCATTAATACAACCCAAAACAACTCCTGGAATGAACTATAAAATATACATTGGGCGCATTCTTAACCGTTGAAACGTCAGATAGTTCTCTCACCACATTCTGCTGGGATTCCAATTCTCTCCTTCCTCTCCTCTTCTCTCTCCTCTCCTCCCCCCCCCCCCACCTCAGTCCGAACACCCCCCCCCCCCCCCCCCCCCAATAAAGAGGAAAAACTTAACTTGAAATAAATGTGGAACTTTTGGAATGAAATGAAGTTTAGGTAAGGGAATAAGGCACTGTATCAAAATGTGGTTAACATGCTAATTAGTTTGCCATTGAATTTGTTTCTGCAAAGACCAATAAGTAATTTGTCAATCTGTCTCATTAATTGATGAAATGTAAGAGCTATCACTGAGGGGAAATATTTAAAGTCAGCCTTGGCAGCAGACTTAACCAGCTCTGCGATCACCCACGAGGTTCAGAAAGCTTCAGTCCTGGGCTTTAGACATGATTGAGTTATAGAGCTGTATATCACAGGAACAGACCCTTCAGCCCACCCTGTCCATGCTGACCAGGCTGGCATATTGGGCTGGTCAATATGAGCCACAGGGTGGTGAATCTATGGAATTCATTGCCACAGAAGGATGTGGAGGCCAGGTCAGTCGATATTTTTAAGGCAAAGATACATTCTTGATTAGTACAGGTGTCAGAGGTTATGGGGAGAAGGCAGGAGAATGCGGTTAGGAGGGAGAGATAGATCAGCCACGATTGAATGGCAGAGTAGACTTGATGGGCCGAATGGCCTAATTCTACTCCCATTCCTTATGACCTTATGGCCATTCGCCCTCATTTGCCCACTTGCCCGTGAAACATTTCCTATCCTGCTTTTTGTCCAAATGTCTTTGAAAAGTCATAATCTGTAGCTTCCTCTGGCAGCTCGTTCCAGATACAGACAAGCCTCTCATCTTTCACTTTAAGCCTATGCCCTGTGGATTTAGAATCCTCTACCCTGGGTGAAAGAATGTGAGCGTTCACTTTATCCTTGCCCCTCGTGACCTTGTACACCTCAGCCTCCTACGCTTCAAAGAAGAAAGTCCCAGGTCACATGGTGGCGCAGCGGTAGAGTTGCTGCCTTATACCCCTGTCCCACTTAGGAAACCTGAACGGAAACCTCTGGAGACTTTGCGCCCCACCCAAGGTTTCCGTGCGGTTCCCGGAGGTTTTTGTCAGTCTCCCTATCTGCTTCCACTACCTGCAACCTCCGGCAACCACCTGCAACCTCCGAGAACCGCACGGAAACATTGGGTGGGGCGCAAAGTCACCAGAGGTTTCCGTTCAGGTTTCCTAAGTGGGACAGGGGCATGTACAGCGCTTGCAGCGCCGGAGATCCGGGTTCGATCCCGACTACGGGTTCTGTCTGTACGGCGTTGGTAGTTCTCCCCGTGATCGCGTGTATTATCTCCGAGATCTTCGGTTTCCTCCCACACTCCAAAGACGTACAGGTATGGAGGTAAAATGGCTTGGTACAACTGTAAAATTGTCCCTAGTGTAGTAGAGTATTAATATGAGCAGACTCGGTGGGCCGAAGTGCCAGTTTCCGCGCTGTATCTCTCCATCCTCTCCCTATAACTCAAGCTCTGAAGCCAAGCTAATGATCTGCATTGTGGGAGCCTCTTTTGGCTGGAGTTGACATTGTCTACAGTCCACACGTGGAGAAACACAAGCTGGCTATCAACTTCTTAAAAGCCAATCTACCGGGACAGACTCAAAATAGATGCAGGAGCCTTGTGTATTTTTTTCAAATATAGCAAGACAACTTGAAGATGAAAATAAAACAGAAAAATGCTGGAAACACTGGCAGAGCCAGGTGACATCTGTGGAAAGAGAAGCAGCAGACCGTTCAGGCCTGGGACTTCCATCAGAACCTTGAGAGAGGTTCCCAACCCGAAACGTCACTCATCCGTTTTCTCCAGAAATGGTGCCTGACCCGCTGAGTTACTCCAGCACCTTATGTCTATCTAAAGTGAGAAACAAGTTAGTTTTAGATAGCAGAGATGATGGTGGTGGTGGTGGCGGCAAGTTAAGCAAAGGGAATAATTTTGAAAGGGTGAGACTTGGATGAGAATTTCAGGGTGAAAAATTCTGCCTTTTGAGAAAATTGTAAAAATGATAAATCTGCCAACACACACCCATTTTATTGATTTCCGTGCCATACTGGTTTCAAGTGCGTACAATCTCCTCCCAGCCAGCACAGTGCCACAGGGAGTGAGATTGATATGATGATTTCAATCAATCCAGGCAGTAGTAGGTCACACAACTGATAAAGAATTCGAGGCGACACACTTTTGGGGGAGGCATTATTGAATCTCGTATTATCAATAGCAGCTTGATCGCAGACCTCATTATCTGCTCTTCACCTACCTTTGAGTGATTAGTGCCTGGTTCTGTAGATGTTCAGTGTTTGTCTGGTACTGCCAGCTTCATATTCTGCATTACATTTATGGAATGACATCTCGAGGTGGATCACTGGTCAATGACCCACTCAGTCAATATTGTTGTCAGTGGGCAGTTCCTGTCTGTACCACTTGACCAATGGACGGTTATCATCACCAACACAAAGAGGCCAACATGGACACAACGTGCTGGAGTACCTCAATGGGTCAGGGGTCATCTTTGAAGAACATAAAGCAGTTGACTTTTTGGGTTGGAACCCTTGTTCAGACCCGAGTCATCACCTATCCATGTTTTCCAGAGATGCTGCCTGAAGTGGCAAGTTACTCCAGCACTTTATGTCTTTTTTTGTAAACCAGCATCTGCAGTTCCTTGTTTCTACAAACAGGCAATTTTATAACATTTCTATATTAAAGATAACAGTCATGAAATAGAGTCTCAATTAGCCGGTTTCAATGCATTTATTTAGTAATAACTTTGTATCCCAAATTCTATTTCTGTAACATTTTAATTGCATATTATAATTGATACTGTATATTGTATTACAAGAATGGCCGCTGTATCAGCATGGTTAAAGTCTGCCTTGCATAAAGTATCTTGATCACCTTCGTCAGTTCTTTTATAAATTCGTCCTAAGCAATTGGTCAGGTGTGAAGCAAATCGAAAGGTACCCATTAAAATGTGTCTGCTGTAAAAAATACTGAGATATGTACATATAAATAAACCATAAAAAGGAAGAGAATGGGTTTCAGACAACCAGTGTGTCCAAATAAAATCAGATATATACAAGTTTACAGGTTATTTTTATTATTTACAGTCTAGAACTCCAGGGTCAGCACTGAAGTTCCACAGCATCGTGTAGTGGGAAACTGCCCAACTTTTCTACTTGTATGTGGTTATGAAAGACAAAAAAAAGGCCAATTTTTTTTTAACATCTTAGTGTCACATAATTAATTTGAATAATGCATTTTGTTTGCTGGGGTGATTCTATATCTCGCTTGCATAGGCAATGGCAAACCTTCAACTTTCGAGGTTGCAATGGTTGACCGGCTGAGGGCAGTAAAGGTCGATGCACTGCAATTGGGGCAGAAAATATCCATCGACAGCACCAGCTCACTATCCTGAACCCCGAAACACAAACGGGAGCCCCGGGCTCACCGACCCTGCTTCTGCCACACCAACGCACCCCTCCTCTCCCCGACTTTCTCACCCAATTACAGTCCATTCACTCAGTCCTGATTTCCCTTCACTTGCTAACATCTTCAGAGATGTGTCTTGTCAAAAATGACCAGAGTATAACAATGGCAAAGTATGGATGGTTTGACACTGGAAATGTTATTTATGTATATATGTGCGTGTGTATATTATATATATATATATATATATATATATACACATATATATATGTGTGTATGTGTATATACACACACACACACACACACACACATATATATATATATACATATATATAATGTGAAATTGTGCAACTTTAGCCATGAATTAGAATGACATATGCTGAGGGAGTGTGAGACTGAGGGAGTGTGAGACTGAGGGAGTGTGACTGTGTGTCAACTGCTGTTCAGGGTGTGGAAATCACTAAATCAGTCGTTGAGAAGGAAGCAACTGGACTCTCCACTGTGCAGCTATAATTAAGATTAAAATAAGAATCTATGGATGATCTCTGACCATTAATGTATCAAAAGGCATCAAATGCCAGCAGCTATACAACTGATCAGGTAGATTTCATACTGTATCCTGCATCTTCTTGAGCAAAAAGGATATTTCAAATCACTGTTTATTCTCACCACCCTGCACTGCCATGTGTTGGCCAACATGTAGGGGTTCCTTGAACCCAGGAAAGCTCACACCTCATTACCTGAGCAGAAACTGCACAAGGCTGTAATTACTGAACCCGGATGGATCAATGGGGTTCTGCTGCAGTCCGACCTCTCTGAGACCACGTACACTCAATGGAGCTCCGTGTCAATGCTGCACAGCACCGCTCCACACATGGGCAAGTGATGTTCTAAGCCTAGAATACCCAGTGCAAGCACCTCTTGTTTCCAACAGGAAGAGGTTTGTACACAGAGTTTTACAGCTTCACGTTGGATTAGAGGTAGATCGAAGCTGTTGTAATTGGTCAAGGGATGTGTTCCAGCTTGGTCTGGAGTCTGGACTGTTAGGGCCAAGTTTAAGCCTAGCCCCGTAGTTACACACAAGGTGAAACAACTACACCAAGCGCAAATCTGAAATGAGGACCAAAAATACTTGAGACTTTCAGCAGGGCAGATGGTGTCCGTGGATGGGTCCCAACCTGAAACGTCACCCGTCCATTCCCTCCACTGATGGTGGGCCCTTTGTGTTCCTGACCCCTTGGAAGACAAGAATTACATTGTCCTATCAGGGACACATGACAATAAACTCTCTTGAATCTTGAGTTCCTCCAGCACTTTGTGTTTTGCTCAAGATTCCAGCACCTGCAGTTTGTTGTGTCTCCAAAGAAGCAGAGTTGACCTGTTGGGGTTCCAACCTTTCATTCGCCCCTTGTGGTTCTAACATTAAAGTACTGATAAAAGGTCATTAACTTGAAACATTAACCGAGTTCCTTTCTCTACAGACACCGTCTTCAACATCCCCTTTCCATTCTGGAGCTATTCTGATTGATGTATCAATTATTGTCCAACTGACCTTGTTTCTCAATGCTGGGGAAAGCGCGTTTAAATGCACACGACAACCCTGGAACGAGCTTGTGAAAGATTCCAGAGCTACTGGAGTAATTCAAGTGTGACGAATTTTAGCTCAAATTCCAAAACATCTTTGAGACCAGCTTGGGCTCATATTTCTGAGAGAACTATTGCTACTTGGTGTAAACAAGGGTTGCAGTTATAACAGATCATGAACACTCTGGGCCATAATGTGACAGCACCTCTTGGGTGCCAACAGTTCATAAGGACTCAGAAACATGCTTCCAGGTTGTCAAGAGAATCACAGGTAAAATGAACTAAAGGTTCCACCAGTAAATGCAAGCACAAATGTTCAGAATGCTTGTCAATTCTTGTCAATTCTTCCCTTCCCTCTCGGTCCACCCCCTCCCCGGGCACTTTCCCTTGCGGCCGCAGCAGATGCAACACTTGTCCCTTTACCTCCCCCCTCAACTCCTTTCAGGGACCCAAGCAATCGTTCCAGATGCGACAGAGGTTTACCTGCATCTCTTCCAACCTCATCTATTGCGTCCGCTGCTCTAGATGTCAGCAGATCTATATCGGTGAGACCAAGCGGAGGTTGGGCGATCGTTTCGAACACCTCCGAACACCTCCGCTCGGTCCGCAATAACCTAGCTGACCTCCCGGTGGCTCAGCACTTCAACTCCCCCTCCCACTCCGTCTCCGACCTCTCTGTCCTGGGTCTCCTCCATGGCCACAGCGAGCAGCACCGGAAATTGGAGGAACAGCACCTCATATTCCGTTTGGGGAGTCTGCACCCCGGGGGCATGAACATCGACTTCTCCCAATTCTGTTAGTCCTTGCTGTCTCCTCCCCTTCCTCAGCTCCCCTGCTGTCTCCTCCCACCCTCCAGCCTTCCGGCTACTCCTCCTTTTCCCTTTCTTGTCCCCCCCCACCCCCACCCCTGATCAGTCCGAAGAAGGGTTTCGGCCCGAAACGTTGCCTATTTCCTTCGCTCCATAGATGCTGCTGCACCCGCTGAGTTTCTCCAGCTTTTCTGTGTAACCTCCTGTTCAGAATGCTTGCTGTGTTTGCCATTGTAAAGTACCACAGGTTGACACCAAGTATGAGGAAGTATCTCATTCCAAGGACAGGGACTCTTTCTGTAAACTACGCTTCCAAGAACATTCATAAATAGGAATAAAATAAATCATCGAAGAACGCAGCCTTCAATCACTATTGCAAGTTCATAACACAAGTGACTCAGGTAGAGTTATGACTGAAAAATGATTTCTGATCAGGAATGAAAGGGCAGAACTGCTTTCAAAACACGCTCAGGGCAGGAATCCTTCAGTGGGGTGGGACCATGATTCATCACCCACACATTATTCACAGTAGGTTTCAGAATGTGTCCCCTGCTATTCTGCAGCAGGATCAAAGCCGTGGATAGGAAGAGAACAACTGCAACCTCTGCAGTAACTCAAGCCCTTCTTTGCAAAAGGCATTACATCCATGAGCTCCCTATACTCTGTCAATTTACATAAAGCAGTGGATTTTTTGTGACACCTCAGAGTACTGGCACCGCTGAAAATTAAAAACTAGATTGATGTACAGGAGCCAAAATCAGCATGTTAACTGTTATATATGCACTGGCACTGTACTATCTGCAAAGACAGCACTGCAGAAAAGGATAATTTAGCACCTCTTGCCGAGTTCAAAAAGGTTGTATAAACAGTTGCTGGCTCAATGACACCTTTGCAAACTTTGGTTGGGGGAGAAAAGTATTAAGGTTTAATAACATATATTAATTCCAACCCTTCGAGGGTAACTTAGTAAATGAACAACGCATTTACAAAAGTTTTCCCTGGGTTTGAGGTTAAGATATAGGATTAAATTCAACACTAATGTTTAGGGCATAACACAAAGAGGCTGAAAGGCTCTGAGAGGCAAAGATGCTGTGATGCTTTGAAAGGCTGGTTATATAATGCATTCAATGCAGCCTACCAAGCAACCTTGATCCACTGCAGTTTGCCACAGCTAGCGATGCCATCTCCCTGGCCCTATTCATCCCAGGAACACCTGGATAAAATAAACAGCTACATCAGACTTCTATTCCCAGACTCTAGCTCTCAATACCATTATCCTATCCAAGCTCATCTCCAAACACGTGGAACATGGAGTCAGCACTCACCTCTTGAACTGGATCCTCGACTCCCTGCCCCAACAGACCACAATCCGTGAGGACAGGTGACAAATCATCCTCTATGATAATCCTCAACACTGGTGACTGGCAAGATTGCACTCTCATCCCCCTTCTTAATTCCTTCTTGAGCCACGACTGTGAATCCAAATACCAATCCAACTCTTCTGCCCCCTGGCACGAGGTACAAGAATCTGAAAACGCACCCCTCCAGATTCAGAGACAGTTTCTTCCCAGCTGTTATCAGTCAACTAAACCATCCTATCACCAACTGGAGAATGGTCCTGTCCTTCCATCCACATCTTTGAAGAACCCTTGGACAATCTTTAATCAGACTTTACTGGACTCTATCTTGCGTTATATTCCTGTTCAATGGCTCCTTCATTATCTTGTGTACTAGTTGACAGTGAAATTATTTTTTGCATACAGATCAATAGACAATAGGTGCAGGAGTTGGCCATTCGGCCCTTCGAGCCAACACTGCCATTCAATGTGATCATGGCTGATCATCCCCAATCAGTACCCCATTCCTGCCTTCTCCCCATATCCCCTGACTCCGCTCTCTTTAAGATCAGTAAGATTATTGCCATGCCTAGTCTATTAAGTACATAATACGTAGAAATAACCCAGGTGTTGGCATAATTTCACAGTCCCGGCTGCAGTTGGCCATGAAGGCCCGTTGTAGCAGTCGCCTCCAGCCAGTCGTCCCGTGAACCACCATCACTGCCCTCGCCCGGCCCTCTTAAATCTTCGTGCCCCTGGGTTGAGGGCGATGTTGAGGGCATGGAAGGTAAGGACCCCCCCGCCCTCCCCGGTTCCTCTTCCTACCATCCCTTGTCCAGTGTCCATCACCGACACCCTCCACCTCCTCTCCAGTTCCCGTCTTCGAGGGCGAGCAGGGGCTGGGCTTTGCGGCTTCCATCTCCTGGTTCCATGGCCGGTGAGCTAGGCCTGCTGCCCACAGTATCAGTGAACTGTAATCATGTATAGTCTTTTCACTGACTGGATAGCACACAACAAAAAAAGGTTTTCACTGTACCTCTGTACACGTGACAATAATACACCAAAGTGCCAGAGGAACTTGTCAGCAGGTCAGGCAGCGTCTGTGGAGTGAATGGACAGAATGAATTCAGACCGGGATCCTTATTCTGACTAACATTTAGGATAGGTCCATCCAGATACTTAATGTGGGGAATGAGATGGTGAATAGAATAATTGCCTATTGGATGGAAACTGGTCCAGGAAATGTTAATATACTGACAGCATCTATACACCTTCATGAGCAACGTTCCTGCAATCGCACAGCAGAGTAAAGGAAAGCTGGATTGATCTATCATATCTATGACACCATTTTGTCAGTATGACACACATGCTGTGCTTACATGTGCAGGTATCTGAGGCTCCCAGATACACAGACCCAGGTCCACCTGAAGGCCCAGGAAATGAGTTGCAAATGAGTTGAGGGCGAACAAGTGTGGCAGGTACACCATGTCCAGCGATCTCTGGTCATTGTGTGTGTTTGAGCGAGTGAGCTGCTGGTCTCCGTGTGTGCTCATCACACAGGCTCCAAGTCTTCCTGAACATCTAAGTGCCCTGACCCCAGGTACATCATGTCCAGACCTGTGTGGAGTGCCGAGTCGGCAATCTCCCATCATTGTGTGGGTTTGAGCACGTGGGCTCCTGGTTCTGATGGTTCTGATCACACAGGCTTCAGGTCTCTCTAACTCCAGATACAACCCCATCGCCAGGCTCTGCCAATGCATCAGCTGCACATACTTCACTGTGGTGACAAGGTCCCTGAATGGACTTGACTCTCTCTCAAAGGTTCCAAATCTCATTGCTAACTCGGGTGATCAAACCACACGTGGTCTCAGGCTCCATCAATGTTACTTCAGGCCATAGGCTTTAAGAAAACAAGTCCATTTATCAACTGACTGGAAAACATAGAGCGGACCCCACCTGATATTCTGTAAGGTTATACCAAGATGCTATTATTATGGACGGACAAACAATATTATTCCTCAGCAATAAGACTCAAAGAGAGAGAGCTGTGTAAATGATCTAAGAACAACGTGGATCTGGATAGGAAAACTGGAAGAGTTAGCAAAAATAGTGAAGATAAAGCAATTTGTGACTGCACTGAAACACCTGATCATGCTGTATTTTTAGTAGAGTTTTCTAATTGTTCAAAAACACAAAGGCAAGAGATGGAGGAGGGTTGTGGATGGCAGCATCGACCAATATGCAATGAATTATCTTTGAAGTCCTTGTTGTTTGGAAAGCAAAGAATTCTCTCAATCTATGGCCTTACAAACAAACATGGGTTATAGGGCAGGCATAACATACTGGAGTAACTTAACCAGACAGGCAGCATCTCTGGATAGATGGAATGGGTGACATTACGGATCGAGAGAAGGGTCTCGACCCGAAACGTCACCCATTTCTTCTATGCAGAGATGCTGCCCCACTGAGTTATTCCAGCATTTTGTGTCTATCTTCAGCATCTGCAGTTCCTTCCTACACGTGGGTTACAGGTTGGCAGGAATATCAGGAGGACTCTTTCACACTCATCTGGACAAAGGGACAGGGCCAGTCTGGCCAATTTGGCTACGATACCAGAGTCACCTTCAACACACAGCATTTCTTACTCCAAGTGAATCAGGTGAGAGCTGTCTTCAGGGCACTTCATGGCCAAGATGCAGCATCTCACCAAGTCTAGCATCCATGCTTCCAACTAAGTGAGAATTGGAATGGCAACGGGTAAAGTGATTTAATTCTCCTGGTGACATGCCTTGAGATGTCAATATGGTTGCTTATTCACGACTGAAGCCACATCACACAGAGAAAACAAAGACTGCATTAGGGACATTACATTGCTATTACTGACACTGTTTCCCTGCCCACAGAATGTACTGTACCCAAGTGGTTAACCTTGCAGATAGACAGGGACTAGGGAGAGGTGCATTGGAATGGAAAATGGACACAGTGGTAAGATTGGGTAGAGGGAGAGGGATTGGCATGTGGAACGTTTTCACGCTGTTCAAATCCACACCAAATCGAATATTTGAACAGAAAAGACAAAAGATCCAAATATATCCTGGTCCATTGATGTGAGTCGTGGAAGAGCAATGCCTAAGCAATCTACTATCGCCAATCTCCTGCGAATCAATTTGATCGACAGAAGAGGTAGTCTCAACAAGATATCTGGAACCCCATGATCTACCCCTGGTAAAGGGAGTCTGAATGGTTTATACTGCATTACAATACAATAATACAAAAACACTTCCGCATGGCATCTTGTCCATTATGGATATTTCTCATTATTTAAAAATCCAGTAACAAAGGCAACTCACTCTTACATTAGCACCTAAAACGTGATAAAATGTCCCAAGGCACTTCAGAAAAGGCAGGGCACGGAGGGGGTGGTCAGTGGCAGGAAGAGAACTAGATAGGGCAACTAAATGTGCAAGTTGGTTACGGGAGGTGATGAAATGCAAGATTAAAGAGGTAGATTTTCAGGAGTCATGTAAGGGTGCAGAAAGATGCAGCGAAGGTGAAGCAGGGAATGTAGCTACAGAGACCTGCCACTGACGGTGAAGTGAGAAGGGACGCACTGTCGGAGGAACAGTGTGATACCTGAGACTGAGGACTGCAGGGATGGGATGGGCCGGATGGGGGATTGGGAGCCGTGTGAGTCCACAGGAATTGGGGACGGGGGGAACTGGCGACTGGGATTTTGCATCAGACAGGATTTGGGTGCCAGATGAGTGAGCATTGATAAAACTCAGGACATTTAAAAACTTTGGAGAAGCTAAAGGGCCTGTCCCACGAGCATGCGACTCCATGCGGCAAGCCCGACCTAACCAGAAGCGGGGGCCGCGCGGAGGTCGAGTGAGTGACATGAAGTTCGAGCGAAGTCCGTGGGAAGTTCGCGCGTGACGTACGGCGTCGAGGCGGTTGCGGGCCGGCAGGCCGTTGCCGTGCGGAATTTTTGAACACGGTCAGTTTTTCGGAGCCCCGCGCGATGTCGGGACCAGCTCCGCACAACTCCATATGGCTCCGGCAATCGAAGTGGGACCGGCCCCGCGAGGCCGTACGGCTCAAGCGACCACGTTAGGTCGCGCTTGCCGCATGGAGTCGCTTAGGTCGCGCTTGCCGCATGGAGTCACATGCTCGTGGGACAGGCCCTTAACTCTGGAGATAGAGACAGAGGTTTCAGAGATGGAAGCATCAAACAATATCAGGGAGACGTGATCTTACCACCTTTGTTGTAAGTAGTGTTTGATCTCAGCCCAGGGTCAGTAGGGCACAAGGTCAGGAAATCATTGAGACTGTGTGCATAAAGCATCCATGCAATATAAATAACAAGTGCGTCACGAGGGAACTTTACAAAATAAATTTGAGTGGGGGAGAAGACGGGGGAGACAATAGAAAATACCATTAACGTTGCAAAGCACTGAAGCGACTCACAGAAGTCGCATCTGGTGCAGTGGATCAGTGCTGAAGTGAGCAGACAGGCTGACAAAGATGCTGCACGCCTGCCCTCTGGTGTGCAGCAACCAGACACAGCTGCATGGGAAGGCTGCGATACTACTGATCACAGCACAAGACAGTACCCGCCACGACATGGATCACACACAGCAGTATCTCTCCGGTTGCCTCACCCCGCCCGTTCTTCTCATCACTTACTTTAGAATTCATATCACTACATTATGCTTTGCCTAGAATTCTATGCAACAACCATCAAGAGCATATTTAACAGACACGCTAATACTTCTAGGCTTGAGAGTTTTAGGTTTCACGATTCTTTCTCGACTCCCTCCCTGATCTGATTAAAAGCCATCTCACAAGTGTCCTCCAAAATTTCTCATCAGCCAGAGAGCAATTTCTCCAAATAATAAATCGTAATCTACAGAGGCAATCTGGAAATCAGGAGAGAGTTCCAAATGTGCTTGTTTGTATTAAATCCAACATTGGTGGGAGGATAGAGGGCGGGGCAGGTCGTCAATGGCATCGTTTGTTTGGAGGTTTGTTTGGCTGCTGACAATAATTAATGGAAACCCTACTTCAATAATGCCATCATTTCATATCATATCCATATCTAGTTCTGATTTTAAGTCAAAACTGTTTGTGTTGGGAGATTGGATGGATCCTCGCTCCGGTCTACATCTCAGCCCAGAGCAGACACTTGTCCTTGAGCTTCGGATGTCAATGTTAAATAATGGTCACCTTTAGGCATGTCCCAGTCTCTACAATTCACTTAAACAAGCAGAACAGCCCCTAGGAACCCTCCACCAAGTGATAAGGGTTCTACCATTCACTGTTATTACACATGGAAATGTGGAGGGTTGGGTGAGTTATAGAGCGGTGGTTGAATTAAAGATGGAGGCTGTTATAGCCTAAAGGCGAAGAAATATTTTGCAAAGAATCCAGGGGCGAGTGAGGCCAGTAATCTGAGCTGATTATTTTGCAATGGCTACAAGGCCGACCTACACCCCTCATGGCTGCGTTGCTGAGTGGATTAGCAATGGTGTTTTGAAAGCAAGGGGGGAAATCCTGTGATCTGGATGGAAGGACAACTCTCCATCTTTGTTGATGCAAGGCGACAATATAAAAGTCACCCACACCCCTGAAATGCACCAAAATATTGCATCACATGTCCTAATTTTAAAAAGAGATCAATAAAAATTATCAATAAAAAAAATGGGTGCAACCTAAAACTGTCAAGCCTAGTTTATTTTGTACTTCCAACAAATACTATGACTGTGGATGACATTGCAATGTGATTTTTTTTGACATTTATAAACCAATATCAACCATTAAATGACTAAGAAACAAGGCAAAATGCCATTCTGGATTCAATAAAAATATGACATTTGTACACAGGAGGTTTTTTTTGCTTTTTTCTTTCTTTAACAGTATAAAAATTTGTAGTACTGTTCACGCCACACAGAAACGTTCAGTTTACAAAGGGTTGCCTGCGCGACGCTGTAGACTTGTAACATGCTCGTCCCACAAGGACATCACGCAATGAACACTAAAGAAAATGGCATGGCTGGTTCAGGTGGTTTCAGCATTTCGAGGTGGGAAGAAACTTTCGAGGAGACAAGAATTTATAACCATTCCCGGAGGGGAGTCTCAATGGGCGCACCTCCCTCTGAAGGCTGTTTGTTGGTTGCGTTGTGTCTGCGGGTCTACTGGTCTCTTGGTGAGCTCCGCTGCCGTTCTGGGCCTTCTTGTCTGAGTGGGGGATCTTGGAAAATTCCTTGAGTTCCAGCCTGTCCTCTTTCCCCTCCTTCTTGGCGCGCCTGGCCGGAGAGAGATTCAAATAACTTAGAGCATCTGCCTTGGAGCCGGCGAGAGTGGGGTTGGAGCGCAGTGCGCGGACAGGTCTAGACGCTGACTGTGTGGCACTAGCCCAGAAAGTTTTGAGGTTATGGACGGCTTTGACCTTCTCGTCGATGGCGGTCATTTTCAGCCTGCTCAGGTCGGGGATGTCGGCCGGGCTGGAGCGAGCGGAGCCGGCAGACGAGTAGGACAGGGCTGGGGATGGGTTGCTCCCGGCCGGGGACTGCTGCCCGGAACTCGGAGACCTGGAGATGTGGCCGCTGTACGGGGAGCTGGGGTATTTAATCTTCACCGGCGACTGGTCGGCTGGGAAAGCGGGCGAGTGGCATGGATCCACCACCGGGGACGAGGGGGCTGTGGTCTGCCTGCTGTCCCCGGCTGACATCCCCGCCTCGGTGGTGTCGCTGGTCGGGGTGCTGCTTCCTGAGTTGACCTTTTGCAGCGAGGAGCTGCGTGTGGGAGGCTTTGGTTTTGCAGGGACGGGAGACGGCTGCTTCTTCTGCCCAGCGCTGGCCGGGGGCTTGCTGAACGCACTCGTGTCCGAAGACTTAAAAGACGACGAGGGTCCGTGATGTCCCACCGCGCCGCTGTCCACCTCAGTGGTGCTCCTCTGGTTGCTTGGCCCGCTGCTCTGATACAGTCGCTCCACAGCGAGCAGGTGGCTCTGCGTCTCCTCCAAGATCTTCTGCGCCAACTCCTGGGGATTAAGTTTGGACACTTTCTCCTCCTGAGACTTCACCGTGCTGTCCGTCTCCGTGCTGGACTGGTCGGACTCGCCCGTGTCTGAGCTCGGCAGTTTATTTCTGGACCCCACTTTCTGGAAGGGTGAGTTTGCACTGGGGATGAGCACCATTTTAGCCGGGGAGCTGGATGCGCTGGCGTTTGCTTTGAGCGTGTGCCTGTCGCCCAGACTGTGGCTGAGCTCAGTAGTCCTCTCTTTGTCGGCCGAGGCAGACGCCTTGAGGCTATCAGTGTACAGACTCAGCGGCTCGCTGCTGATGATGGAGAAGCCATCGTACTCCTCCTCGTCCCTGCTCGCGTTGCTCGACTGTGGGGAAGAGCCGCTCGCCAACATCGCCGCCGCCTTGTGCGGGTAGACATTCTTCGGCCTCTCGTAGTCCAGCCTCCCCCGCTGGAGCACCCCTTCCCCGGTGATGTCCGTCTTGGACGCGAAGCTCATGGAGGAGGCGATGGAGCTGAGGCTGTACACAGAGATGGCGTCGGAGGCCATCGAGTCCCCGTAAGTGGGGGAGAACGGTGGGTTCATCTGTCCTGCTGCATTGGAGACCGACTGTGACGACGAGAGGGATTCCAGCGAGGAGGAGCTGTCCAGGCTGAGTCGTTTCGGCAGCTCCGTGGAATCTGGAATAGAATAAAATATTCGCAGTTATTCATGACTTGGTCCATTAAAGCACTTTCAGATTTCTATGCTCTTCCAACACCCTCCTTTCTGTGCCACTCTCTATCCATTTAGCTTTGGCAGTACAGCATATCTCGAGTCATAGTCATAGATGTCCCACCCTTTCTTAATATCTCTATCTCTCTCTCTCTCTATCCTTCACATCTGCTTTCAAACATTTGTAAAACCTTAGACCAAATATTTGTTACTCCTCCATGGTGTTCAGAACCCATCGTTTCCTCTCCGGAACGGGCATGATGTATTTTTCTGCTTTCTAGGCGTTTTATAAATGAATCAGTGTGTGTAGCTCCATCTTGCAACACCAGCCCAGTGGCAACGACTTCCAAATACAAGGCAGTTGTACAAAGCTCTGGGCAGAAACTATCCTGGGAACAAATGCAACTTATTCAAATACTCTGACACAGCAAGTGGCGATCTACACTTTCATCTGGTAACCAGCCATCTACCCAACTGATTTTACTGGAGGCATAAAATTGGAAGCACAATGTAATTTAATTTGCATGGTTCAACAGCGAAGTATTTTTCCATTCAATTGCATGTCACGTTCTGCAGGAGGGAAATCCCACTGATAGGAATTATTTATCTTATTCATCGAGAAAGGCCACAAAGTTTATCCATTATGAACATTCAATCTCACAAAGATCTCAGAAGATGGTAGAGAGGTTTGTTTGGTAGTAGGAGGCTATGCAGGACACTCCCCCTCAGACTAAGTCGTGGAAGGAGAGGCTCATGCCGGGACACAATGAAACTCTGGTTAGGGCAGAGAAGAGTCAGGGCGTGAGGAAGCTGATGGTGGAACAAGATGGAGGTGCAAGACTCCGCCAATGCTAGAATCTGGAGTAAGAGACAAGCTGATGGAGGAGCTCAGTGGGTCAGGCGGCATCTAGGAGCGAAGGGAGTCAGGGTTGTAAATTGCTTTATTTGATGCAATTCACGATGCTGAATTAATTCAAAGCATTTATTTGGTTCAGAGTTTGGTTGAGAGATAGAACATGAAAACAGGCTCTTCGGCCCTCCGAGCCCATGCTGACCATTGATCACCCGTTCACGCTGGCTCTATGTTATCCCACTTTCTCATCCATACCCACTGGGGGCAATTTACAGATGGCCAATTAACCTACAATACCACCCACGTCTTTGGAAGGTGGTAGGAAATCTGAATCTGATCAGAGAGGATGGTAATGAGTGGACGTAGATGAGGGAGGGGTGGCGGACAGATGGGAAGAGGAGGAGAGGGGACGGAGTCCCAGTGAGTTGAGTGTGAGGTGGAGGGCGACTGGCAGATGGAACAGGGTGTCGGGGGGAACGATTCTGGGGGCATAGGACTGGAAGCCTTCGGTCCGTCGCACGGCTGGCTGGTCTAGCGGGGGCTGAAACAATCAAAACTCAGAAGAGAATCTAAGAGTAGGAAAGAGGAGGCCACTCAGCCCCTCAAGGCTGCCCTGGGATCATCACTGCTCTAGACTGGCCCTAACTCCTGCTCTGTGCCAGGTCTCCATTACCCTCATCCCCTCGATCATTCGAATATCCATCTATCTCCACCTTAAGTAAGTTTATCTATTGGTCCAGTCCCCACCACCCTCGGGGCAGGGAGTCCCACAGATTCACTACCCCGAGAGAGAAGAAAGTTAGTTGAGGTGCGTGAAGTAACAGGCGGTTTAGAGACTGAATCGGAGGTGCCCAGAGAGATTGGTATTCATTAATTTAACTGCTCGATTAAGGAGAAGATGATAAGATATTTCACTGAGTTGCGATGGGATTCTGGAAGTTAACCGATTAACCGACTATGGGGCGGTACAGTGGCACAGCGGTCGAGTGGTTGCCTTACAACATCAGACACCTGGGTTCGATCCTGACTACAGGTGCTGACTGTACAGAGTTTGTACGTTCTCCCTGTGACCTGTGTGTTTCGCCGAGATCTTCGGTTTCCTCACATACTGCAAAGACTACAGGTTTGTAGGTTAAGTGGCTTGGGTTAATTTATATGTGTAAATTGTCCCCAGTGTATGTAGAATAGAGTTAGTGTTAGTAATAGCGGGAGTAGGATCCATCATTGGATGTAGACAATGACTGCGTGCTCCGTGCCAGAGGTGAAGGGACCGAGCACTGGACATGGACTCAGATAGAGAGACGCTTCCTGCCCAGCATAGACAGTTCGGGCCGAATGGCTTCCTTCGCTATCTAAGCTTCCATGATGCTGTAATACAAGCTGAAAATGGCAAAGCCCTTCCCGAGGGAAGAAGTGGAGGAGAAAGGAAGGATTTGCTGGGGGCATTTTTGACCGAGCCTTTGCCACTTCCACCATGGGTGCAGAAGTGCAGCCACTGTGCCCTAACAGAGGGCACTTAACGGCACCCTGGGTGATAGCGGGCAACGCCAGGACATCTGAAAAACAATAACTGAACAAAATGCAAACAACAATAAATACATTCATGCCAAACCACGGCAGATAAACAATCTATTACAAGCATCGGGAGCTGCCGCACACATTAATAAACAAAATGACAAAACAATTTATAATATTTCTGGTGGATATCCAAGAAGACACTTCAAATATAAAATTGGAATGTACTCTGTGGCCTTATCTAATTATGCAGACACCTTCTTCTTTATCTGGGGGTTGGTTACTCATCTGTTACAGCACTGAACGAACTGAAAGCAACAAATCTGGAGTTGATAATGTACTGGGTGTCCCACTCCACAGCCTATTCTGCTGCCGAGTGGAATCAGATTGTAAAATAACACAGAATAAATAAATGCGTTCCCTCCATGTGTGCTCGCTTTTACGATTAGTATTATGGATCATTTTGGCTGTGCAATAGCATTTTAAAACAAATGCAATTTCTGTACGACAATCCTCGTTCAAAGGTCGAGTGATCCCGGGGCAAAAATTATTAAATTATTCACGGATTTGTTTAAAAAAACCCACTGTTTGGCAGCTTTCGGTCAAACTGTGACGGGTGATTGCAGACAGCCAGGAGGCCAGCAGTGGCTGCCTCGCCAACAGTCTGTCTGTCCTTTCTTCTTTGTGTTATTTTTAGTATGTGTTAAAAGTATGTTTTAGTATTCCTTGGTTTGTTTTATGAGGGGGGTTGGGTGGTGGGTCCATCCCCACTGCGGTCTAACGTCATGGAGTTGGCGGCCTTTAATGGAGACCAAGCCAGCGCTCCAAGCCACAGGAGTCTGCTGGCCATGTGAATATACATGGCAGGTACATGGCCACCTGGAGTTGGGGACAGAGGTGCAAATCCATTATTCCAGGTATGTTTGTAGAAGGGTCTCGACCCGAAACGTCACCTATTTCTTTTCTCCAGAGGTGCTGTTTGACCTGCTGAGTTATTCCAGCATTTTGTACCTATATTCCAAGTACGTGATCAGGTTCTCATTCAAATTCAATCACAGAGTACACAAATGGCATTAGATAATAGCATTTCCTGAGGCAATTGATCAATGTAGAGTAAAGCTTCTGGTTCAGAGTTATAAGAATGGAAGAATATTTTCGTGAAGTGCGCCGTGATGCAATTAATGGATCGTAAATAATATTGCTTTGCACAGTGCCTGTTTTGTACCATTATCGGCACCTCTAAAAAGTTAAAAACTAGACTTTCTTGATCTTTTCTTTTTATTGAACTAGAAAGTTGATTTTATACATTTTGGTTATTAATAGAAGCTGATTGATTGCAAAATCAAAAGAGAAAAGGGGGTTTATTGATGGAAAGAAGATTGTTGATAAACGTAACTTGATTTTTAATTGAAACATTTACTGGCACATTTATGTCCACGCACAATCAACACTCCAATGTTGCCGTAAAGATTAAGTGCGGGAACAAGTAGTCCCGTGAGTGTTTTATTGTCATATTTCCCAAAACGGAACAATGAAGTGCCCATTGAGACTCCATTCAATCGGCAGCACCTGAAACAATGCAGCATTCCATCAGCACTGTATTTAACTGGCAGCCTGAGGTTACGTCATCACACACAGACTGAGCACGGAACGACAGGGCCGCTATGCTGTACTGGCACGTACAGTCACTGCGCAAAACAATATTACACATGATACATTAACTGTGTCACAGTGCACTTCATCAAAATGTTCTTCCAGTCTTAACTCGGAACCAGGAGGTTTACTTGCGTCTGAACTAACCTGTTCTTCAATCAATGCAACGTATCGGGAAATCCTAGTCAAGAATCTTACCGACTGAGCTAAGCTGATACTTTTACAGCATTTATTGACTGTACTGGAGCCAGAAGCTGCCAGAAACCTTTTTATGGGACTGTTTTGCTCTTTAGGAATATTATTATTTGGGGGCAGCATGGTGGCGCAGCGGTAGAGTTGCTGCCTTACAGCCCCAGAGACCCCGTTCGATCCTGACTTCGGGAGCTGTCTGTATGGAGTCTGCACGCCGCTGCGTGCGATGTCCGATCCGGTTTCCACCCACATCCCAAAGACAGACAAGTTTGTGGGTTAATTGCCTTCTGTAAATTGTCCTTAGTGTGCAGGACTAGTGTTAGTGCACAGAGTGATCGCTGGGCTGCGTGCACTTGGTGGGCCGAAGGATATGTTTTCGCCCTGGAGCTCAAAAGTCGAAAGTAAAGCCCACATTGGTCTAGAGAAGGAATACAGACTAGTAGGCCCAATCTTACATGTTCCTGGTCATGGAAACTCATTGTACTCGGAATCAAATTTGTCTACACTTTCTCTCCATATATTTTAACACACTTACTTCGTAAATATTTATTTCCCCTTTGGAGATCACACGACTTTGCATTGATTCAGGATGAAATGGTTGCAATGGGATACGTGTACAGGGGTCTTATTTTTATTTTGTGGGCCTTAGGCAATGTGATTATGATAAGTTCAGCAGCGAATAAACCCATTGAAAGTTGTAGCAGCAGCAGCGGGGGGGAGGAGGCAGTGTGTACATGTGCAACTGGGAAAGTGTCCTGGCTCCATGGCGAAAAAGTACTGTGATCTCTCCAATTTCACGTAATAACACCCTCTCTTTCCCCCAGCCCATCCTCTAACCTGGGACAATACGTTACGGTACGATAGAACTTTATTTATCCCAGGAGGGAAATTGATCTGCCAACAGTCATAAAACACAAAATATATGAAGCATGAAATTAAAGTGACGAGTTGAAAGGATTGGGGATGTGCAAAGATTGGGGGGGGGGGGTCAGTCTACCCCATGACAGACGTTGTGCACCCATTTCTCCCACCACCCTCATCACCCTGATCCCCTCGCCTCCTCTGTATGCTCATTTCGATCCCCGAGTACCATATTTCCCTATGGCAATCCCTCCCTGCCTGCCCCCTCCCACCCTTTGGCTTTGCGTTTCACTTCTCATCTTTCTCTCTTGTGACACCCTCTTGTCTGCTTTTCACCTCCAGCCTTTGTCACAATCTCCACCTGCCCATCATCTATATCCACTTATTACTTGCCCCTGCTCTGTCCCACCCTCACCTCTCTATTTCAGTCATCTGTCCATTCTCTCCACAGTTACCGCCTGACCCACTGAGTTGCTCCAGTACTTTGTATTTTGTTCAAGATTTCAGCACCTGCAGTTCCTTGTGCCTGTAAATGTGGTGATATATTTGAAGCTGTTTAAACTGTAGCTGCGTCCCATAGATGCCATTCCTTCACCAGCAATGTCTGATGAAGAATCCAGTCTCCACAAACGGGCACAAAGTGCTGGGGTAACTCAGTGGGTCAGGCAGCATCTGTGGAGAACATGGATAGGTGACATTTTGGGCCAGAACTTTTCATCTGGAGTAGATTCTGCGTCTGCAGTTCCTTGTCTCTGCATTGCAAACTTTTGTTGGATTGTACAGTATCGATCTGGATCAACAGGGAATCATTTTCAGCATCGGCTTGTCATAAATTCATGTCATATGAGCAGAAGTAGGCCATTCGGCCCGTCGAGTTACTCCACCATTCACTCATGGCTGATCTATCTTGCCCCCTCAACCCCATTCTTCTGCATTCTCCCCATAACCCTTGACACCCTCGGGAATCTGCCATGCAATACGATTCAGTTGCAGCGGCGTTCGTTTCACAACTCACCAAAGAGTGCCAGCAGAGACTGGAGAGCGAAGTGCATGGTCTTCCTGTTTGCCTGTTTCCCGGTCTTCAACACCACCTCTTCTTGGCCCACCTCACACAGGTCAAAGCCTAGACAAGGGTTTACACAGAGAAACGTTAGCGTGTTTGGGTATCAGCTCGTTACATCCTCACTGTATTGCACCCCGCGATTTATCCAACAATGCAGATTATCATTACATGGTCTTGCAAGCTTGAGTTATGTGGAGAGTTGGATAGAATCAAACAGCCCTTTGGCCCAACTTGGCCATGCTGTCCAAGATGTCACACCTGCCCATTTTTGCCCATATCCCTCTAAACCTTCCCAATCTATCCATGTTCCTGTGCAAAAGCCTTTTAAATGTGCTTAGAATACCTGGCTCAACAGCGTCCTCTGACAGGTAGGCTGGGACCCTTTTTCTTTGGATTGCAGGAAGCTGAGGGGTGACCTAATTGAGATGTACAAGATCGTAAGGGGCACGGATAACGTGAACGCTCAGTCTTTTACCCAAGAGTAAACGGGTCCTTTTCACAATGGCAGGCAGTGACTAGTGGGGTACCACAAGGCTCAGCTGGGACCTTTTTATATTTGCAGGAGAATTGAAGGCAGGGGTGACCTAATTGAGATGTAGGTGTGAAGATCGGAGACTGCAAGGTGACATAGGCGGATAACGTGGCAGATGCAGTCAGTGGATAAATTGAGGTTATCCATTTTGGTGGCAAGATACGGGAAAGGATTCTAAAATGGTGGCTAAAGGGGGAGATGCAGGAGACACAGTCTTCAGGTGAGAGGGTAAAGAAAGCGAGGTATTTATAGCAAGAGGATGACACTTTTTGTACAGGGTCTCAGTGACCACACCTGGAGGCGTCAAGAGGAAGGACATTATTGCGTTCACGTTTCCATGTCAACTGTTTATGAAGAAAGACCACCTTGGTTTATACTCTCTAGCATTTAGGAGATTGAGAGGGGGATCTTATAGAAACTTACAAAATTCTTATGGGGTTGGACAGGCTAGATGCAGGAAGATTGTTCTCGTGTTGGGGAGATGCCGACAAGTGTCTGCAGCTCTGGCTGAACAACTTTTTTCACACAGAGAGTGGTGATCTCTGAACTCTCTGCCACAATATTGAGAAGACTTGGCAGATAATAGTCCTTATGTCAGAGGGTATGGAGAAGCTGGGATACTGAGAAAAAGCCATGATCATATTAAATGGCGGTGCAGGCTCGAAGGGCCGAAATGGCCTACGATTTTCTATGTTTCTAAGATAGAGGATTTAAAACTAAACCGAGGCTTCAGGTGAAGGGGAGGGTTTTTTTCACTCAAACCATGGGCTACCACCAATTCAAAAGAAGCGCAGGCAGATTGTGAGATAGTCCTTATGTCCAATGAGCTGCTAGAAAAAGCTAGTAGCCCAGTATGCCAACTTGGTCGGCATGGACAAGGTGGGCCAAAGGGCCTGTTTCCATGCTGTATGACACTCCACCTCTATTATCCTGCCAATCATGTGACAACGAACTGCAACTTCTGAGAATCATTTCACTCCGTGCCTCTCTGTGTTTGCCCCCTGATTGGGACGAGGCTTCCACTGGAATGAATCAGGCAAACTGCCCCATAGCAGGAAGTCTCATTCCCAAAGTCTCTCAACATGCTCTCTCGCAACTTTTCATCTATGTATTATTAGGAATTCAAGTTTAAACATAGTCCTTGGCACATTGTTCACTCCTGTGCCAGGAACATTGATCTGTTACATATCAATGCGTTAAGAGCAGATAGTTCAGGGTTATTCACACTTTTTCCTCTATCAACACGTACGTTTACTTATTGAAATGTACATCTATTTGGAATGGATTGACTGGGCTTATATTCACTGGAATTTAGGATGAGAGGGGATCTTATAGAAACATATAAAATTCTTAAGGGATTGGACAGGCTAGATGCAGGGAAAATATTCCCCATGTTGGGGGGAGTCCAGAACCAGGGACTCTCCCAAACACAGTTTAAGAATAAGGGATAGGCCATTTAGGACTGAGATGAGGAAATATGTTTTCACCCAGAGAGTTGTGAATCTGTGGAATTGTCTGCCACAGAAGGCAGTGGAGGCCAATTCACTGGATGTTTCCAAGAGAGAGTTAGATATAGCCCTTAGGGCTAACTAATGGAATCAATGGATACGGGAAGAAAGCAGGAACGGGATACTGATTTTGGATGATTTGCCATGATCATAATGAATGGCGGTGATGGCTCGAAGGGCCGAATGGCCTACTCCTGCTCGTCTTTTGAGTGTGCGAGGAAACCGGAGCACCCGGAGAAAACCCACGTGGTCACAGAGAGAACGTGCACACTCCGTACAGACAGCACCCGCACACCCGCACCTGGATGTGTTCAGGGTGATGTGCAGTGTTAGTTTTCCGCCACACATAGCATTTTGCATTTATGCCAAAAACTTCAATTTTGGTCTCATATGACCAGAGCACCTTCCTCCACATGTTTGCTGTGTCCCCCACATGGCTTGTGGCAAACTGCAAACGGGACTTCTTATGGCTTTTTTTCAACAATGGCTTTCTTCTTGCCACTCTTCCATAAAGGCCCGATTTGTGGAGTGCACGACTAATAGTTGTCCTGTAGACAGATTCTCCCACCTGAGCTGTGGATCTCTGCAGCTCCTCCTGAGTTACCACGGGCCTCTTGGCTGCTTCTCTGGTCAATGCTCTCCTTGCCCGGCCTGTCAGTTTAGGTGGACGGCCATGTCTTGGCAGGTTTGCAGTTGTGCCATACTCTTTCCATTTTTGAATGATGGATTGAACAGTGCTCTGTGAGATGTTCAAAGCTTGGGATATCTTTTTATAACCTAACCCTGCTTTAAACTTCTTCACAACTTTATCCCTGACCTGTCTGGTGCGTTCCTTGGGCTTCATGATGCTGTTTGTTCACTGATGTTCTATAACAAACCTCTGAGGCCTTCACAGAACAGCTGTATTGATACTGAGATTAGATTACACACAAGTGGACTCTATTTACTAATTACGTGACTTCTGAAGGCAATTGGTTGCACTGGATTTTATTTAGGGGTATCAGATTAAAGGGGGCTGAATACTTTTGCATGCCACACTTTTCAGTTTTTTATTTGTAAAAAAAATTGAAAACCATGTATCATTTTCCTTCCACTTCACAATTATGCGCCACTTTGTGTTGGTCTATCACATAAAATCCCAATAAAAAACATTTACGTTTGTGGTTGTAACGTGACAAAATGTGGAAAAGTTCAAGGGGTATGAATACTTTTGCAAGCCACTGTGTGAAGCCAGAGGAAGGAATATAGGTGGAAGCCACAGAGTTGCTCCAGCACCTCTCATCTTTGGGATGTGGGAGAAAACCGGAGCACTCGGACGAAACCGCACAGCGCCAGGGAGAACATACAAACGCCACACAGACAGCACCCAAGGTCAGAATTGAAGCCGGGTCTCTGGTGCCGTGAGGCAGTGGCTCTGCCCTCTGCACCTGTGTGCCGCCCATGTAACTCTCGTCAAGAGTTGGTGTGTTCAGGAGAAGCAAAGGCCAGAGCAGAGGAAAGGAGAATTGGGGACAGCGCACAGGTACTTGGCTGCTGGATCCTACTAGCAGAGTTGGAATGAACAATCGATTACTTGCAACATGCCAAGAACACTCTCACATAATGCATGGAGTTACTGATCAATTTATGTTAATTTAATTGTTCTTACTTCAAGCAAATAAAGTCCAAGACCCAAAAGGAAGTCAAGTACGTGCCATCCCAATGATACTGGAGATATATAATATTTAGTTTAGTTTAGGGATACAGTGTGGAAACAGGGCCATCAGCCACCAGGTCGCACCGACCAACGAGTGCCCGTACACTAGTTCTATCATACACACTAGGGACGATTTACAGAAGCCAAACATGCTCGGCTTTTGAGTGTGCGTGGAAACCGGAGCACCCGGAGAAAACCCACGCGGTCACAGAGAGAACGTGCACACTCCGTACAGACAGCACCCGCACCTGGGTTTCTGGGGCTGCAAGGCAGCAACTCTAAAGCCACACCGCCACATATTGGCCACCTCAAAATGGCAAGCTTTCATTCATGTATCACTGTCACAAGTCAAACAAGTGTTCAGGCCAATGAGAGAAAACCTGTTTCTAATGGTATCACTTGCTTCTAATTTAGATTCAGGAGCCCACCCTGGGCATCTGACAGTGAAACAGCCTTCACCTGTGTCACTGATAAGACAAAAGTGTGTCAGGGAAGAAAAGTGAAGGATGACAAAACTAATTCCCCGTCCAGTCAGGAGTGATATGGGATCTGATAAGTTTATTTAGAAAGGGTCTATTCAAATAACTTTCTTGAGAATGTGGATTTTCGGCAGACTGATATTTTGATACAGTGCATTTGAAAGCGCAGCAAATTAAACAGAGTAAATGGCTCGCTCCCGGAAGGTAACAGCACGGCAGATAATTTTTTCAAAGTCATTTTACCATAATGGCTGTGATGATTAAGAGCGGAGAAATAATCAGCCAAGCCCGACTCCGAGTCACTCACATATTTAAAAGGCAATTTTAAAATAGTGAAAGATTTTGTCAACTTTCCACATCTTCCTCTGAATTAAAGAGGCAGTGAGTGTCAATTTAATGTCTATTTAAAGAAAATAATTACAATATTCCTGTTAAAAGAGAAAATCTTAAAAAATATTCTGTTTTAAACCCCAGACTTCTGACATGAATTGATGAGTAGAACAAGCCACGATGTCACTTCAAGAATGAAAATGTTTTGAAGAAGATTTAAGTTGGTTAAATTAATGCGTCGCTATGTATCTACCTTCTCACTTTCCCCTGTGGTGTCAAAATAAGGTGGCACAAGGGATTGTCGAATCATTCTGTGGAACAACAGCGGCTGAGGGGAGCCCTGATAGAAATATATAAATTTATGAGAGGAATAGATATGGGAGAGTGTTGGAACATCTTTCCCGGGGTGGAAATGTTAAGGACTAGAGGGCATGGTTTTGAGACGAGAGGGGCAAAGTTTAAAGGAGATGTGTGGGTCAGGTTTTGGTTTACACAGAGGGTGGTGGGCGACTGGAATGTGCTGCCAGGGGCGGTGGTGAAGGCAGATATGATACTTCAAGAGGCTTTTAGATAGGCACATGAATATGCGGATAGGAGTGATATGGATCACGGGTAGGCAGAGGAGATTAGTTTAACTTGGCAATATGTTCAGCACAGACATTGTTGTCCAAAAGGGCCTGATCCAGTGCTTTACTGTTCCATACTCTATTATATCATGTTCATAAGTGATAGGAGCAGAATTAGGCCATTCGGCCCAACGGAGTTCTTGCATAATGTAGAAATATTTACTAGTGTGAGGCCAGGCATACTTTGATAGAGGGATGTCACCATAGATACATAGTCATACAGCAGGGAAATAGGCCCTTCGGCCAAACTCAAGCATGTCAACCTAGTGTTCATCTAAGCTTGCCCCATTTGCCTGTGTTTGGCCAATATCCCCCCAAACCTTCTTTATTCCTAAATTCATTAATGATAGGAGCAGAATTAGACTATTCAGCCATCAAGTCTACTCTGCTATTCAATCATGGCTGATCTATCCCTCCCTCCCAACCCCATTTTCCTGCTTTTCCCAATAACCGCTGACATCTGTACTAATCAAGAATCTATCTATCTATCTCTGCCTTAAAAATATCCATTGACGGTCTCCACAGCCTTCTCTGGCAATGTATTCCACCGATTCACCACCCTCTGACGCAAGAAATTCCTCCTCATATCCTTCCTAAAGGAATATCCTTCTATTCTGAGCCTATGACCTCTTGTCCTAGACTCCCAAACTAGGGGAAACATCCTCTCCACATCCACTCTCTCCAAGACTTTCACAGGTTTAGATGCATCATCCCCAAACTGGATGTTAGTTGCCTTGATGCAGGAAGGTGATTATCCTTGCACATGGGACGACCGTAAAAACCCCGACTACTGGCCTGTTTTGTATTAGTTAACGGCACCAGCAGCAGGCTCATCCTGCAGCATAACCGGTCTTTATGAAGCTATGTCGTAGAACATTGAACGATTGGGTTGGGCGATGGAAAAGAAAGTGGGCTTCTGAAAACACAGAGGCATCGTAGACCGGGGAATCAGAGGAGGAGACAGGCAATGATTGGAAACCAAGGGAGGATGTGCAGGAAGGAACTGCGGATGGTAGACACAAAACTGGTGAAACTCAGCAGGACAGGCAGCATCTCTAGATAAAAGGAATGGGTGACCCGTATAGCAAATCTCCAGTCCACTGCTACATATCAAATATTAAGTTGCATCATACCTAAAGCGGCCAGGAACTCGTGACATCCGGGCAGTCGCCAGAGCTGGACGCTGATGGACAGTTGAATGGGTGCTGTACAAAAGTCCTGTTCTTTCTCGCCAGTCTGAAGTTGAACGAGGACTTGGTGGAGCTGTGGGGAGAAACAGAACAATATTCTAAAGGAAAGCAGACTAAAGACAAGGAGGTCTGACGTGGATTCTAAATGGTATGAGAGTAATCTTGATGTTTTAGTGGATGGATCACTAAAGTGTTCAACACACTGTTTCCAATGTGTTAATGAAGCAAGCTGAACACAGAGGCAAAGCAGCATGTTCAGCTGTATGGTGGTGCTCAACGCAACATAGAAACCTGGTCTGATGACCGTGACGTGGTCATTTAAACTACAACTCACTGGGTCAGGGAATGTCTCTGATGTTTGGTTTTCCAGGACCAATTGTTAACCACTTCTCTGATCACATCACACTCAGGCCAGTTGATGATAACTGCATCTAATGCACAGACACAACTATCTGAGGAATCTACACTTTGTACAATGCTGCAAGTAGTTCTGCATATCTTGTGTACAGTCCATGTTGTCCAATTCTTCAAGAAACTATTTTCACAAGTTCACAAGTTACAGGAGTAGAATTAGGCCATTCGGCCCATCGAGTCTACTCCGCCATTCAGTCATGGTTGATCTCCGCCTCCTAATCCAATTTTCCTGCCTTCTCCCCATAACCCTTGATACCCGTTCTAATCAAGAATTTGTCTATCTCTGCCTTAAAAAATATCCACTGACGACCTCCACAGCCCACTGTGGCAATGAGTTCCACAGATTAACCACCCTCTGACTAAAGACATTCCTCCTCACTTCCTTTCTAAAAGAGTGCCCTTTAATTCTGAGGCTATGACCTCTCATCCTAGATTCTCCCACCAGTGGAAACATCCTTTCCACATCCATTCTATCTGTGCCTTTCATTATTCTGTAAGTTTCAAGGAGGTCCCCTCTCAACCTTCTAAACTCCTGGGGCGCGGTGCTGTCAAGTGCTCATCATATGCTAACCCACTCATTCTTGGAATCATTCTCTGAAAGCTTTATTCATTTTACTTTACTTCGTTATATATTCCTAAAAGACACAAACTGCTGGTGTGACTCCGAGGGTCAGGCAGCATCACTGGAGAACATGGATAGCTGATGGAGAGTCGTACAGATGAAAGGGGGCCAGGTTTGGGTGAATCTGAGAACATAGCACAGGGGCAGGCGTGGAGGTGAGGGAGCTACAATAATGATACTAGGAAGGTACCTGTCCAGATGAAGATGGTGGATCAGGTAGGGTAGAGCCCTTTAACATGCTAAATAAGGCCCTCGTCCAGAGGTTACGATGAATGTCAGTACTTGATAGAAGTATATAAGATTATGAGAGGCATAGATAGGGTAAACAGTTTTTCTCAGGGTGGAAATGTCCATCACTGGAGGACATAGCTATGAAGTGAAAGGGGAAAAGTTTAATGGAGATGTGCGGGGAGAGTGGCAGGGGTCTAGAATGCATTGCCAGGGGTGGTTTTGGAGGCAGATACGATAATGGTGTATAAGAGGCTTTTAGAGAGGCACATGGAAGTGAAGGGAATGGAGGGTTATGGATCATGTTCAACAGAGGAGATCAGTTTAACATGGCATCATAACATGGCACAAGTGTTGGAGTACAAAACTTACAAAATTCTTAAGGGGTTGGACAGGCTAGATGCAGGAAGATTGTTCCCGATGTTGGGGAAGTCCAGGACAAAGGGTCCCAGCTTAAGGATAAGGGAGAAATCCTTTAAAACCGAGATGAGAAAAACGTTTTTCACAGAGAGAGTGGTGAATCTCTGGAACTCTCTGCCACAGAGGGTAGTTGAGGCCAGTTCATTGGCTATATTTAAGAGGGAGTTAGATGTGGCCCTTGCGGCTAAGGGGATCAGAGGGTATGGAGAGAAGGCAGGTACGGGATACTGAGTTGGATGATCAGCCATGATCATATTGAATGGCGGTGCAGGCTCGAAGGGCCGAATGGCCTACTCCTGCACCTAATTTCTATGTTTCTATGTTTCTATGTAATGCCCCTGTCCCAGGAAACCTGAACGGAAACCTCTGGAGACTTTACGCCCCACCCAAGGTTTCCGTGCGGTTCCCGGAGGTTGCAGGTGGTTGCCGGAGGTTGCAGGTACTGGAAGCAGGTAGGGAGACTGACAAAAACCTCTGGGAACCGCACGGAAACCTTGGGTGGGGCACAAAGTCTCCAGAGGTTTCCGTTCAGGTTTCCTACGTGGGACAGGGGCATAACTCAGCGAGTCAGGCAGCATCTCTGGAGAACATGGATGACTTGGCATCAAGCTCGGCATAAACGTTGTCGGCTGAAGGGCCCGTTCCTGTGCTGTACTCTTCAATGTTCTCTGTACATTCTCAGACACTAAACAGGGGGCTGGTCTTTTCAACTAGGGTTGGCAAGGAGGCAAGTCAGTGAGGTGCTGTGCTTCTAATGACTCTCCAGTGACTGGAGCTGGAGAGAGAGTGTGTCAGTGTCCCAGGGGATGCAAGGGGTGCAATGTAAACATCAACAATGCAGAGGAAGGGAATGTTATAAAATACAGATCTCAGTCTGCAAAACACACTCACGCAGGACAAGTAGGTAGCAGAGGTGGGGCACGAGGGAAATTAATAATTCCTTGGTATCTATCAGAGAGATCTTGCACCTAAACCTCATAACAGAGTGGAGGCGTCTCTCTGGGTAAATAACAAGCCAATTTGCAGAATAATATTCACACTATTCAAGGTTTTAGCAGTACAATATTTTGACATAAAAATTGAAGGCATGTTTGGCTGCCGGGGACTCTGCAGGTTGTTGCTCAGCTCGTTTACATGTGTGTGTGTAACTTGCCTGATATTGGCAGATTGCTCATCAAAAGGAGGAACACGGAAATCAATATCACTCCACCTCCGCTTGGTTCTGCTACTCAGCGGCACCCCCTCCTGATGTCAGAGACACCAGCCGCCATCTCAGCCAGAGCAATGGATGAAACTTTGTAGTTTAGTTTATTGTCACGTGTACCGAGATACAGTGAAAAGCTTTTTTGCATGTTAACCAGTCAGCAGAAAGACAGGATAGGATTACAATCGATCCATTTACAGTGTATAGATACGTGATAAGGGAATGTTTACGAAAGAACTGCAGGTGCTGGAAAAATCGAAGGTAGACAAAAATGCTGGAGGAACTCAGCGGGTGAGGCAGCATCTATGGAGAGAAGGAATAGGCGACGTTTCGGGTCGAAACATCACCTATTCCTTCTCTCCATAGATGCTGCCTCACCCGCTGAGTTCCTCCAGCATTTTTGTCTACCATGATAAGAGAATAACACATACAGTGCAAGATAAACCCAGCAAAGTCCGATCAATTATAGTCCGAGGGTCATCGAAGAGATAGATAGTAATTCAGCACTGCTCTCTGGTTGTGGTAGGATGATTCAGATGTCCAATAACAGCTGGGAAGAAATTGTCCCCGAATCTGGTGGTGCGCGTTTCCTCACAGTCGTGAGGGGAGTGCGATATGTGAGCAACGTAGTGATGGGGTAAAAAGGAACTGCAGATGCTGGTTAATACCAAAGATAGACACAATATGCTGGAGTAACTCAGCGGGTCAGGCAGCTTCTCTATAGAACATGGATAGACTATGCTTCGGGCTAGGACCCTTCTGATCAGTCTGAAGAAGGGTCCCGACCCAAAGCATCACCTGTCCATGTTCTCCAGAGATGCTGCTTGATCCGCTGAGTTACTCTTGCATTTTGTGGCCATTCTTAGCAAGGCAATGAGATATTGGAGAAATAAGGTTAAACAATGCTAGATTGGTAACGAGAACTTTTTATGTGATTATCATAGAGAGCGAAAAATCAGTCAGTGAAAAGGAACTGCACTGACTTAGTGCTCGAGGAATAACAGGACTTCAAACGGCATCTGTTCAATCTCAGGACATGGGTTAGTCAAGCCCGTCTCGTGTGTGGGGTTGGGGTAACTAGGGTGCAAGGTCACAGTTAGGTCACATTTCAGAATTACAGCCTCAGACCGTACAGTTAAAGATAATGGATATCGGGAATGGTCAGTTGGGAATCGCCTCCATTTGCAGTGGTTGCGGGTGTTGGTGTTGATGTTGGCGGTGGTGGCCGCCCGCGGGAGGTCCTACAGCAGCCGGGCGAGCGAGCGGATTGAGCACGGAGCGGCGGTGGAAGGAGCCGACAGCATCGCGCTGGGCCAGGCCGACCCCTAATTCATCCATCCAGTGCTGCCAGGACACCGGGCCTTAAAGTGAGAAAATAAGAAACTGCAGATCTCCTTGGGACAAGATCAGACTTTTCAAAGACTTGGAAGTTGCAAGATGGTGCCTGAACTGTTGCAGAGGAGGATCTATTGTAATCATGTGCAGTGTGATTTGTGTAGGAAGGAACTGCAGATGCTGGTTTAAACCGAAGTTGACACAAAATGCGGGAGTAACTCAGCGGGACAGGCGGCATCTCTGCAGAGAAGGAATGGGTGACGTTTCAGGTCGAGACCCTTCTTCAGCGTGATTTGACTGGATAACACACAGAGCAAACTTTTCACTGTACACGTGACAATAAATAAGCTAACTAAACTAGACTAAACAAAACCTAAATACAAGCTATGTTAAATGGCTCTTTGGAAAAGATGACTATCATTGCATAATCCTGTATTCCAAACATGAATCTTTCTCCCTACATCAATTGTCTCAGAAGTGTGCATGCACTCCAGTTGGATCTTTTCCAAACTGCCCACTCAGGCTAAATAATAAATGCTTCTCCCCATATCCCCTGACTCTGCTATCTTTAAGAGCCCTATCTAGCTCTCTCTTGAAAGTATCCAGAGAACTGGCCTCCACCGCCCTCTGAGGCAGAGAATTCCACAGACTCACAACTCTCTGTGAGAAAAAGTGTTTCCTCGTCTCCTTTCTAAATGGCTTACTCCTTATTCTTAAACTGTGGCCCCTGTTTCAGGAGTCCCCCATCATATAGAACACATTTCCTCCCTTTAGCATGTCCAAACCCTTAACAATCTTATATGTTTCAATAAGATCCCTCTCATCCTTCTAAACTCTAGAGTGTACAAGCCCATTCTCTCAGCATATGACAGTCCCGCCATCCCGGGAATTAACTTTGTAAACCTATGCTGCACTCCTTCAATAGCAAGAATGTCCTTCCTCAAATTAGGGGACCAAAACTGCACACAATACTCAATAGGGGCCTGTACAACTGCAGAAGGACCTCTTTGCTCCTATACTCGACTCCTCTTGTTATAAAGGCCAACATGCCATTCGCTTTTTTCACTGCCTGCTGTACCTGCATGCTTACTTTCATAGATTGATGAACAAGGACCCCCAGATCCTGTTGTACTTCCCTTTTCCCCAACTTGAAGCCATTTAGATAGTAATCTGCCTTCCTGTTTTTGATACCAAAGTGGATAACCTCACATTTATCCATATTAAACTTCATCTGCCATACATCTGCCCACTCCCCCAACCTGTCCAAGTCACCCTGCATTCTCATAGCATCCTCCTCACAGTTCACACTGCCACCCAGCTTTGTGTCATCTGCAAATTTGCTAACGTTACTTTGAATCCCTTCATCCAAATCATTGATATATGTTGTAAATAGCTGCGGTCCCAGCACCGAGCCTAGCGGTACCCCACAAGTCACTGCCTGCCATTCTGAAAGGGACCCGTTAATCCCTACTCTTTGTTTCCTGTCTGCCAACCAATTTTCTATCCATGTCAGCACTCTACCCCCATATGCCTCTAAACCTCTCCATGTACCTACCTCAACTACTTTCTCTGGCAGCCTGCTCCATATACCTACCACACTCAATTGCCCCTCAGTTTCCTATTAAATCTTTCCCCTCTCATCTTAAACCCATGTCCTCTGATTCTTGATTCCCCTACTCTGAGTAAAAGACTCTGTGCATTCATCCTATCTATTCCCCTCATATCGTATGCACCTCTATAAGATCATCCCTGTACTCCAAGGAATAAAGTTCTAGCCTGTCAATGAAGCTCAGGAAATGTTTCAGTTGGCACAGCCGTTGACACAATCAAACTAAGAATAAAGGAGGGGAGGGAGTAAGAAATAAAAAGTGCACATTTGTTACTAAATGCAGGTTTCTACAATGCATCTGAGCAGCATAAAGAGTGTGAATCACAATGGGAGCAATACGAAAATAGACAATCGGTGAGAACTCTCTACGGATCAAAGTGTTAGCACAGTTCACTACAAATTCCAGTGCTTTAACTACATTAATCCAGTTAGATGCACTTACCAATCCAACCATATTTTTTACAGCCTTCAAAGAGGAAGTCAGGAGAAAGAAAAACAAGCTTTAGATTCATGCATAGGTGATATTCAAGTTGCAGTAAATTGAAACAGCAAGTTGTCAAATAGCATAGCTTAAACAAATATACACACAAGCAGGAGGAGATCGACACAACACTGTTAACTTGCATTAAACACATATCTGTTTAATTAGTTTAATTGAGAGTGATGATGGCAGCTGCAATAGAGAAATATTATGTGAAGCAGATGGTTCCGATTTTGAGGGCGAGTTGTTCAATTGCTTTTAATATTTTAGTGTTGTTTAGTTTAGAGATACAGCGTGAAAACAGGCCCTTCGGCCCACCGAGTCTGCACCGACCAGCGATCCCAGCACACTAACACTATCCTACGCACACTAGGGACAATTTACATTGATACCAAGCCAATTAACCTACAAACCTATTGTGTCAGCAGGCCTGTTCTGTTGCTGCAAGTTAAAATTGCACTGTTCAGTTGTGTTACAACAATCAAACATTCTTGACCCTCATGACACTTGACGAAAAGATGACAGGAAATGGTGAAAGAAAGTCCTCAAAATCTACACCTGGCTGAAGGACAGACACAAGCAGTTTCAATCATCACTCGGTGACTCCACTAATTTACTGCACCAGTTACATACAGCAGCAGCTTTGCACAGGTTAGCTCATTAAAAGAACATCTGGAAATTGTGCTGTTGGATATCAGCCCACGATCATTTATCACATTTGTTTTTAAATCCTTTGTCCACTAATTTAATGGGGACATTAATCTGTTAAAATATCATAAAGGAATTTGATATAAACATATTGCATTCAATATTATTGAACAGCACAAGTTCAAAATATTAATTCTCTCCCCCATTTATTTGCCAATATTTAATTGATTTCTGAATTTTGAATGAGTCCTTGTTTCGCTTCTGGTCTTTTTTCACTGTATTCACTATTCAGTGGCAGGGATTAGTCTTTTCGAGATAAATGACAGGGATGAAGCCTCTCCCCGTCTCTGGATCTTCGGTGGTCAATGGCATGGTGAGATCAAACATTACTGTGCGGCTTAACATTTGATCAGCCAGTTATTCAGGTGATCTTTTCACCAACAAACCAGGTAATGGTTGTAATCTAGGTTTGTATTCCAATGCCTCTATAATCTACATAATCCCAGGAGCAGCATTGTCATTCTACGCTTTCCAAACAATAATATATACAGTGTAATACACAAAATGCTGGAGTAACTCGAGCTACGGTCCCTATGAATAAAGGTATTCCAGAAGATGAGATGAACATGTAGCACCGATTCTGGTGTGAGCGAATGTTTTGAGAGGTGGTGCAGAGGGAACGTCACCAGGATCAGGCATTGCTGTGACACAGGATTTACAAACCCAACATTGGCTGACTGGGGGCTCTTTGATTTGAGTGTCACCAGAGCTGCATACACAAGCAGTGCAATAAACAGCGTCGCATATCCGCTACTGTTCCACAAATCTCTTCTGACCTTTGAAGCTTTGAAAATGAGCATTTATTGAACAACACTTTGTTGTGAAGTAACTTAAGCAATGCTGTTGATTTGCTATGGTAAACCCTTCAGGAATCTACCAGCAGCAGATAATGTTGAATTCTTTACGGGCTGAGGACCGCTTGATTAGATTACATTCGTTGAAGGGAGTGTACGCTGCAGCCCACTTCTTCATGGGCAGATTCCGCCTCAGCAGTGTTATTCACAGAGCTGCCAACATTGGGTGAGAGTTGAGAGTAAGAAATTGCGAGGGAGCATAGCGGCCAATGGGGAAGTGTGTGGGAGGGGGGATGTTCCCCATCCCACAGTAGGGAGCTTTTGCATTTTTCAGATTGAAATTGTGCAATCTGGTGCATACTGTAGCAAGTCTTTTAACTTACACTTGAATGCAACATTTATGCTTCAAATTGGATTAGGTATGAATAAGGTTAGACTAAATTACATTCCTAATTACATTCCAGGATAGAACCAGGCTCTGATCAACAGGTGCAGCACATGAATGACCCTAGTATATTCTTGTATGGAAATCAGATTATAATTCATGCTGTTATGCATATATATAGAGAAACAAAAACATAGAAACAAGGCAAGAGGAGTCAGACTTCCATCACTGTTCTGCACAAATAAAACAATGAACCTTACCCTTCGACTATAGAAACAAGATGAAAATAATGTCACATATTCAACCGTATATGGTTCAATGAAATTAAGATATATATGTAAAACATATATATGGAAACAGGCCCTTCGGCCCACCAAGTCCACACCGACCAGCAATCTACCATACACCAGTTGTATCCTACATGCCAGGGACAATTTACAGAAGCCAATTAACCTACAAACCTGCACTTCTTTCGGATGTGGGAGAAACCAGAATATCCAGAGAAAACCATGTGGTCATAAGGAGAATGTACAAATACTGTACAGACAGCAACCATAGTCAGGATCAAATCTTGGTCTGTGGTGCTGCAAGGCAGCAACTGTACTGCTGCGCCACCGTGCCACCCCATTAAATTATTTTTCTGATATATATTTATTATGGTGTCATGTCAATAAAGATGAACACATGATTCTGATTTCTGCCCTTAGTTGGATAACACACATCTCCAGTCATTGTGTTTTATGGCTGGTTTTCAACCTCTTCAGTCTGAGGGTCTCGACCCGAAACATCACCTATTCTTTCTCTCCAGAGATGCTGCCTGTCCTGCTGAGTTATTCCAGCTTCTAGTGTCTATCTTCAGTTTAAACCACCATCTGCAGTTCCTTCCTACACTCTTTGTTAAGTGAAACAGGTCCTATTATCATAATATTATTCACCTCAACTAAGTATTTTCTTCACCTCCACTGCTGCAGAGAATACATCTCCAGAACGATGTACCCTTTCTACAGTGTGTCATAGTCTTACAGCATGGAAACAGGTCCTTCATCCCAACTTGTCCATGCAGATAAAGATGCCCCCATCTAAACTGGTCCCATTTATCCGCATTTGGCTCATATCCCTTTAAACCTTGTGTGTGCCAGTGTGTGTGTGTAAGGTTGTGTGTGAGAGTGTGTGTCAGTGAAGCGGCGACAACACCTGGAGTGAACGGAGACTTGGCGAAGGTACACAAAAATGCTGGAGAAACTCATGGTGCAGCAGCATCTATGGAGCGAAGGAAATAGGCAACATTTCAGGCCGAAATGCTTGAGTCTGAAGTAGGGTCAAACTCAGACATAGATGCTGCCTCACCTGCTGAGTTTCTCCTTATATATATATATATAATTATTTTTTTGAGCGTGAGAACTTCCGTCATCAGCGTGAGAGCGTGAGAATTTTGTCAAATGCGTGAGTCTCATGCTCAATGCGTGAGAGTTGGCAGCCCTGTATTCAAAACAGCTGCCCTTCGAGACGGTTCCATATCCAACTTGCTCTTCTCACCTGTAGTACCAAAGGCCATACCACTCACTAACCTACCCTAGGCTTCAGCAGAGAGTGCTGATCTGCTGCTGTTGTCGTGTGCAACCAAGCCAGAGAATGGGACTCCTTCATCGTTTTGCTGAACACCTCCGCTAAACCTACCAGATCTCCCGGTTGCTCAACACTCACTCCCCCTCCCATTCCCACACTGACCTTTCTGTCCTGGGCCTCCTTCATTGTCAGAGTGAGGCCCAGTGCCAAATTGGAGGAACAGCACCTCATATTACACACCCTAGCGGTATGAATGAACATTGACTTCTCTAACCAAGCAGCCCTTGCTGTCCCTCTCTCTCCATCCCCTCCCCCTTCCCAGTTCTCCCACCAGTTTTTACTGTCTCCGACTACATTTTATCCCTGCACCGCCCACTCCCCTGACATCAGCCTGAAGAAGGGTCTCGACCCGAAACGTCACCCATTCCTTTTCTCCAGAGATGTTGCCTGTCCCGCTGAGTGACTCCAGCATTTTGTGTCTCTCTATATTGTCTTTAAACCAGCATCTGCAGTTCTTTCCTACACATACTGAAAATGTCCGGTATATCTCCCTCATGGCTGCCTTCCACATTTACCAGGAGTATTGAAAATGACTTTGTCAGACAATAATAGCTCTTTGGAGGGAAATGTTGCTTTACTTAAATTGGTTATGATTATTTATACTGCGCTTTTCCCACTTCTCAAATTAAAGAAAATAATTAGAATTAATTAAAAACTAAGTTATGTTAAAACTCAAGTGTTTTAAAATTTGGATTCCATTTTCTTTTTTTTTGTTTGGTTGTGAAATTTGGTGCAAGTTTTGAGTTAATGAAGCATGTAATTTTCACAGCAAAGCGGCTAGATTTTTGAGCTCGGTCTGAGCATCTGTAGATCAGGGGTTATGCATCATTAAACAGGACTGCTCATTACAGTGATGGATTCAACAGTTTACTTGCTTAGCGATTCCAGTGAAACAGTCCTCTCTGCTCATCTTGCAATGTTACATTATTCGCAGGTCAGACTCTCTGGCATTTTGCCATCAGCTCATGGGACTGCTTCTCGTTAGCCTTTGTGCTAATCATTTTTAAAAATTCGCATTTTATTATGCTTTGATTTTCCTGCGCATTGCACCGATCTTTAGTCGGAAAGAACCATGCGTTTTTGCTGCTCAGAGTCCTGTCATATTGCAGGTGCTCCATCTCTGCTGCGGGCTTTGTTTAAGCCATCGTGACCTTCTCATTACTTGCAAGGCCAGTGACGATGGAACTGAGGCCAGTGACACCAACTCGCCTCTTCCTATGGTGAGAATCAAGTGCCATCTTGAGGATCTGGACGTGGAAAAGGTGCATGGGGAGACTCACCAGGAGGCTACTTGCAGGGCTGGAGTTATAGGACGAGGCACTTGCATGCATGTTCATAATTTCATAAGTGATCGGAGCAGAATTAGCCCATCAAGTTTACTCTGCCATTCAATCATGGCTGATCTATCTCTCCCTCCTAACCCCATTCTCCTGCCTTCTCCCCATAACCTTAACCAACCATATTAATCAATAATCTATCTATCTCTGCCAAAATAATATCCATTGATGGCCTCCACAGCCTTCTGTGGCAATGAATTCCACAGATTCACCACCCTCTGACTAAAGAAATTCCTCCTCAACTCCTTCCTAAAGAAACGTCCTTTAATTCTGAGGCTAAGACCTCTGGTCCTAGACTCTCCCACAGTGGAAACATCCTCCTTCATCCGTCATTGGAGCTTGCAGTTATAGGGAGAAGTTAGATAGGCTGGGACCTTTTTCTTTGGAGCATAAGAGGGATGACCTTATTGAGATGTACAAGGTCACGAGGGGCATGGATAAAGTGAATGCTCACAGTCTTTTTCCCAGAGTAGAGGGTTCTAAAACTAGAGGGCATAAGTTTAAGGTGAGAGGGGAGAGATTTAAGAGGGACCTCATGGGTATTTTTTATCATTCACAGGGTAGTTATCACATATGAGGATGAGAGAGGATCTTTTCAAAACAAATGTAAAGTTATTAAGGAATTGGACAGGCTAAATGCAGGAAAAATGTTCCCGATGTTGGGGGAGTCCAAAACTAAGGGTCACTGTTTAAGAATAAGGGGTAGGCCATTTAGGACTGAGATGAGGAAAAACTTTTTCATCCAGGGAGTTGTGGAATTCTCCACAACAGAAGGCAGTGGAGGCCAATTCACTGGATGTATTCAAGGGAGTGTTGGAGAGAGCTCTTAGGGCTAATGGAATCAAGGGATATGGGGAGAAAGCAGGAACGGGGCACTGATTCTGGATGATCAGCCATGATCATATTGGATGACGGTGCTGACTTGGAGGGCCGAATGGCCTTATCCTGCACCTATTTTCTCTGTTTCTAGTTCATATCCAGATGAGCTGCCAGAGAACACTGTAGAAGCGGATACTATTATCATGACGATTAAAACACAGACATATGGATTAGAAGGATTTAGAGGGCTATGGGCCAAGTGGGATTAGCCCAGTATGCCATTTTGGTTGGCATGGACAAGATGGCCCTGTACAGCTCTATGACTCTGGTGGTCAGGGTGGCATTCTGTAGTCTAATATCAGAACGAAAAGCCATTCATCTGCCTTTGAACCTTTGCAATTTCCCAACAAATGTTATATCCAAGCACAATCTTGGGCAAAATATTCTGAGAACCAAAGCAAATCAAAAAGTGTTACTTCAGTCCCTATTTAAAAATCTTCAATAAATTATATTACCTACTTATTTAGGAGGTAATAACTTTAATCGACATTATAGGCTGAAATTTGAAGCATTATTCCGTGGTCTGGGAGCGCCGTAAACCGCTTTCACGGGGCGGCAAGAAGGTGCAGTGGTCGAGCTGTTGCCTTACAGCGCTGGGTTTGATCCCGACTACGGGTGCTGCCTGTGCGGAGTTTGCACGTTCTCCCCGTGACCGCATGAGTTTTCTCCGAGATCTTCGGTTTCCTCCCACACTCCAAACACATGCAGCTTTGTTGGGTTAATTGGCTTGGCGTAAATGTAAATTGCCCCGAGTGTGTGTAGGCTAGTGTTAATGTGCGAGGATCGCTAGTCGGTGTGGACTCGGTGGGCCGAAGGGCCTGTTTCCACGCTGTATCTCTAAACAAAACTAAACACTGGTGAAGAATGACCCCAGAGAAGACCAAATCTGTACTCACCCGATTAATAAGTTGTTCTCCTGTCTCTGAGGCCGAGATAAGTTTGCAGAGAGCCTGGAGAGCAGCGTGGGGTAACCCTTTAACACAAGAAGTAATGTCACAAGGAGTATGGTACTGAGTGCAAGTACCGTCATACATAAGTACCAGTGATATGCACAGAGTTATCATCTAGGCAGAAGGGCATATCTAAACACACAATGCACAGACACATGCACCAAGTTATACAACCTGACCGTAATATTTAAACCTTCCTAGTGCAAGGTTTCCTAAGCACCTCATGCTGCATATCCCACTATATTTAATGTCATATTTATTTGCAACGTGCAGAGGAAAAAATACTGTCTAAGAATAAAAATAACTGTACCACAATGTCTTCAGGCTATTCATTGACTTTCCCTCAAACAAAACCAGGTTTTGATCTCCAGTCTGAGTAGCAATTAACCTTCAAATGAACTCACTCTATGTAAAATTAATATTAATTAGACATCATAGCCTTAAAGGTACACACGCCCACACTTTAGTAGCAGAATATGCATTGAGATTTTCCCGTAACAATATTCCTATTGTTAAAAATGCTAGTCATTGTGTAAGCACAACTAGCACGAGGAGGACTGAAGAAGGATCATAAACATAGAAAATAGGTGCAGGCCATTCGGCCCTTTGAGCCAGCGCCGCCATTCAATAGAATCATGGTTCAATATAATCAGTAACCCGTTTCTGCTTTTTCCCCTGATCCTTTGATTCCGTTAGCCCCAAGAGCTAAATCTAACTCTCTCTTGAAAACATCCAGGATCTAACTCTCTCTTGAATACATCCAGTCTCGACCTGAAACGTCACCTATTGCCTTTCTCCAGAGATACTGTCTGACCCGCTGAGTTACTCCAGCTTCTTATGCCGATCAAGACATCCTTGTTTGGTGGGGTCTGAGGGAAAAGTTTGTAGAGGTGAAGATTTACATAACAAGATGGGAGGTTGATTGAAGGTTGCAGTGGCATGGGAGGGACACGTAAATACAGGTCGTCAAATAAATGAGGCAAAACATAAAAGTGGGTGAGAGATTTAAAGCACATTAAAATGGCAGCAGGGTACCCAAGCCCAATTCCCCTGGGGTGACAGAGAAGTAATTTTCAAAAATGCATTGGAAGAAACTGCAGATGCTAGTTTGTACCGATGAGTGCGGCAAGTTTTTTTACACAGAGGGTGGTGAGTGCCAGGAACGTGCTGCCAAGTGGTGGTGGTGGTGGAAGCAGGTACGTTGGTGGCATTTAAAAAACGTTTGAATAGGCACATGAATATGCAGGGAATGGAGTTATGTACAGACAGATAAGTGATGGTGTTGGCATCATGTTCAGCACAGACATTGTGGGCTGAAGGGCCTGTTCTTGTGCTGGACTGTTCCATGTTCAATGTTCCATGATTGTTATCTGTAGTGACCTCCCCAAAATTGGTCAGTTAAGGACTGCTCCTTCGCGTCTTGTTCGAGTGGACTTCCGTCCTCGTGTTAAAGCCTGCGTTTGTAGTCCAGCTCCCCACTGTCCACACAGTGGTACACCAGTGGTGCTGGGCATTTATGGCTTAGACCTAGTTCCTCCCACATTGCTGAGTGCATTGGGCAGCAAGCTTTCGCCATTCTGTTTGGCCATGTGCGACGTCTTCCACCCTCGAAAAGTTAGCGTCCAGAGCTTCCAAATCCTTCTGGAATGTTCGCCTCCATGTGAGTTATGGTCGGCCTCTATTCCTCCTTCCGTCAGGTTGCCATGTCATTGCCATCTTAGGTGCACGTTCTGGCGACATTCTGAGTACACGTCCTGCAAATTTCATCCTGCGTACCTCTATGTCCTGGCTGAGAGGCTTTGGTGCAGTTTCCCGGTAGATCTCCTTGTTTGTGACGTGGTCTCTGTAGCTAGTCTTCAGGATCTTTCTCGAGCAGCGATGTTGGAATGCATGGCAGACCCATTAATGTCACTGCTACAGATCCATTCTTCACACATATATACGGCAGCCAGGGATTTGGACTGGACATAAAGCACTTGCGTACTGGTGGGAATGCTAATTGCATTCTGTGAATGATTTTACTTTTCCATTCGATGGCATGGAGCCCAAAAGGCAATCGCTATAAAACTAAGCTTCCCGACCAGAGAGGTTAAGCATGCAGCGGAACACCTGTTGAAAGGAGAGTGTTATACCTTCACCAACATGACAGTCGGTAGAAAAGTAGAGAGAAGAGCAAAATATGTACGAGTATGCTGCTGGAACCGTGACACTGCAAGCTGCGCCATACATCTAAAGATGGCGTGCTACAGGAGCACTGGAATACAGAAACAGTGACAAATGACAGCGTCAGGAAACACACCATTACATACATTAACACGGTGACACGGCAAAACAGCACATAAAACAACTCCCAGAAATGAGGCAAAAAATAAAAAAGCAGCATACAGAAATAATAATATGTAAACTTGAAAGGATAAATAAACAATAACCTTAGACACAGAGCAACACGTACATAAAGATGTACAAAAACAGAGTGCTTGCTTTTATCATTCATCTTTTTGTTACATCAGCTTGCTTCTCCCGTCCCTCGGGGTGGGTGTATGAGATACCTCTGTCTCTCACAGTCTTATTCGGCTGCAAGAGTGATAGTTCGATCTCCAGACTATTCAATAACTGCCAGACCCCACTCTGCTGGCAAGACACAGGCAGAAGGAACAGCGGGCAGAAGGAACAGTTCCAACATAAAATCTTATTTAGCTAGCTAGTTTTTTTTTTCAGTTTTGGGCATTGAAGGGGCAAAAGAAGACCATTTATTTCAAAGTCTCACGCACATATATTACGGGATTTACAATGTCCTCCGAAAGTCATTAATAATGAAGGGTTCTGTGTTATTGACTCAGATCCCGGCACGCATCTCATTATTACCTACACTGTGACCTCCAAGGAATCCTCCACTGATGTAAATTTTAAGCTGCATGTATTGTTTTCAAACTAAAGCACATTTTGAAAGCAAGAGCAATGAGAGGAAGGGCCTGTCAGCAATGTCGCAGAACACGACAGCCTGACGCATTTATAAATGTTTAATGCCACAGGCAGCATAATAACTCCAGCAACCATCGCAAAGGTTGGGATTTATTTTAACATATTATAATTACAATGAAGTAATTCCTTCACACAGCGCTCGTCGGGAAAGGCTCTGTACTAGATCAGGCACAAACGCAATGCCGTCCCACAGCGAGACTGTGTCCTTCTGTGCTACCTGCTGTTCCTCAATTAAGGCCCCTCCGCAAAATCTAACAATGTGTCCTTAAGATTACATCCAGATACAGTCATACAAACATCAATGTTGCCTCCATGTCTGTAGAGTTTGCCACAGTAATGAGAGTTTGACGTGACACCTCAACGTCAGCGACTAACATTGTAGTCCATAAGCTCCTCTGATGGGCCAGCTTAGCAAACTGGTACAGAGCTTAAGGTATAAATACTTGGAGGGCCTCAGCTTTGATCACGGGTCTTTACTAAGTTAACCTGATTTCACCAAGGATCTATGCATTACAATTTACCCAAGCACTTGGTGAAGGAAAAGATCATCCTCTTGCTGGGAGCAAGAGCTGGAGCGCTGGTCAGGCCGCATTTGGAGAACTCCTGAGCACATTTGGACCCCATATCTGAGGAAGGATGTGCTGGCTGTGGGGAGGTCCAGAGGAGGTTTCCAAGAATGATTCCAGGAATGAGTGGGTTAGCAATATGATGAGAGTTTGATGGCACTGGGCCTCTACTCGCTGGAGTTTAGAAGGTTGAAGGGGAATCACATTGAAACTTACAGAATAATGAAAGGCATAGATAGAGTGGATGTGGGAAGGATGTTTCCACTGGTGGGAGAATCTTGGACCAGAGGTCATAGCCTCATAATTAAGGGGCGCACTTTTAGCAAGGAGGCGAAGAGGAATTTATTTTGTCAGAGGGTAGTAAATCTGTGCACAGATGGCTGTGGAGGCCAGGTCAGTGGTTATTTTTAAAGCAGAGATAGACAAATTCTTGATTAGAACAGGTGTCAAGAGTTATGGGGAGAAAGCAGGAAAATTGGATTAGGAGGCAGAGATCAGCCATGGTTGAATGGCGGAGCAGACTCGATGGGCCGAATGGCCTAATTCTACTCCTATAACTTGTGAACTTTTGACC